>NW_022198340.1:2238822-2458059 GCF_009176525.2 Contarinia nasturtii | reverse complement strand
TCTCTCTCTCTCTCTCTCTCTCTCTCTCTCTCTCTCTCTCTCTCTCTTTCGTTCGATTCAACCAGCATACAATTCCATTTCAGTCAAATGGATGCAGAGAGAAAACAAATTTATCCGATCAACATTGCAGAGTCAGTGTATTGCAATGTTATGCATTTTGTCCTTTTGTACCATGTATCGACCCCGACTTACAACAGACACAAATTTTCACCATACATGATTTATGAAGAACGAAAGAGATTTACTTATAGTTATGCTAAATTGATCACAAACATGCAAAGACATATCGGCTCAACATCAATTTTGACTGCCACGTCGATTTTTCGAAGTGAATGTTTCACTCTTTCCAATTCGCTTGCTCTTCATCTTTTTTTTTTTTTGTTCGCTAAATTTACAATGATTTCCGCAAGGTGCACGAAAATGCAATCAACATTTCAAAATCAACCGAATGAAAAAAAACGGCAACTGCACCGAGATATGTGAAAATTCAATTATAAACTTCGATCAGAAAATCGTGACGCCACTTTGTTTTTTCCACAAAATCATTTATCTATGGCAAAAGGTTTCGCATTGCAATGAAAGAATTAGTACGTCATCATATATCATTTTAATATGAATCCAGTGCCATTGACACCACAGACAAAATTGAATGGAATTCTTTATTGGGAGAAAAACCAAGAATTTGTTTGGTTACGAAAATGGGAATTCTTTCACATTCAAACGATATATTCCGTATGTTCTTCAGGGTTGCTATCGCATCGAAATTACCTTCGGTCCACGTACTGGTTGCTAATGAAAAGAAATGGAATCATGGTGTCGAGCGAATCATCTAAATGAGCTTATTATCTGCTGCTGCTGTATGGATTTTTGGTCATCATAAAGAATAAGAATTCTGCGAATGACGTTCATTTGGCTGTTTGTCTCGTAGTTTATTTGCTTAGTGTTCAGTTAGTGTTCATTGCCTTCATAAAATTGCCGTGCTGTAGAAAAAAAATATTGCTTTCACAATCACATTTACTCTGTTTGCAAAACACATTCATGCGGTTTTTCCGTTTCACTTAGAGACAGAGAGAGAGAGAGGTAATTCCCATTTGTCTTTTGAAATCGAAACTCTATACATATGGATATGGAAGTCGACAAACGGATGTCTACAATTCCTCCCCTTGATTTGCACGTAACACGGCTTATATGCGAGCACATACACACATATTTCACACGTCGGTTTACGCAAAAAACATTCAAGTAAAATTGAAGAAAAAGCAAGATATTGACACTAAACAACCCAAATACGAAAAGTTCCTAATAGTTTTCATGATTTTAACGACACGTGCTTCGAATGAATAAAATATATACATATATATGATGGATTCAATGCGATATCAAACACATCGTTGAAGAATATTGTATCCGCATTTATTCGGATATACGCATAATGCAAAGTGAAAGTGTGTACAAAGTTGTCACACATTTCGACGTACATTGCGACAAGGGTTCGAGGAAAATCTTCGGTGACGTTGATTCGACGCAACACCGATTCATCAAGGTTCATTCTTCTAGTGCTGCCTTTCAAATGATTCAGATGTTAAAAGCGATGGCAAATTATCACACCACACATTTTCTTCACAAATATCGCTAACGTATCGGATTGAAAATGCATATATGCACTTAATTTGAGTGCTCTCGAACATTATGAAAACACAAAACAAGTGAAAGAAGAGAAAAAAAACGTGTTTTCCCTCATTCACAGCATCTTTTCGTCACCGAGTAAACCAATCGCTTTGATTAAATACAAACTTTTCGGATTTGGATTTGAAATTGTATACAAATTTGTTGATACATCGAACTCGTTCCTCTTTTTCGCCTTCAAATCGACTATGAAAACAGTTTGTATTTATGACTCACAATGGCATGGGAAAATTCACGTGACTCGTTTTTTTCGAGTTCACTAATAATTGCCGGGGAGGATGATACATAATAGATAAATATTTTCCGTCTGAATTCTCACACGCCGAAAAAAAATCCGGACTCAGTTCAATGGACCAGGAATTAGAATTCGATGACTTCTACCAAAACTGAAATACGATAAATGTAGTGCATGAATTTTTTCTTTGTTATTGTATGTCGAATCGATGTCGTTATAGGGAAATGGTTAAGTAATAAAAGATATATTTTTTTCTTCTCGGGTGTTTGTAAAGAGTCGAGACTGAGTGAGCAATACTTTTCGGTGAAAAGAGTAAATGATTTATAGCAGCAAATTGCACGCTGAGTGCTGTAAACAATATCGCTGGATCGTGCTGCGAACATGTGATTGTAAAATTTATAAGCCATGAAGACGGTGGATTCCATTCGTAAAGGAGAGAACATTATAACATCAGAAGCAGCAGCAAACACGAAAAGACATATTGACTGAACCACTTCTTTTTTTTTCTTCAACTTTTCGTCTTTTTCTCGTTTGTGAGTTGTGGATTCGTTTTTTTTTTGGATTTAACATTCTTGATTCACAGCAATTTATACAGTTGTAATGCATACCGCGTGTAAAATCGAACGACTGTATACATCCGAAATGTGTGGGCGTGCAAGGCAAAAGGTAAATTAAACGAAGGGACCAATAATCCATTTAGCCAGAGCACTGCTATAAACGATGGTGTGATGAAGCACTTTAAAATTGATTTATTAACTTTTTTACTTTCACTCCTCGCTTCTTTCGAGTGTGTGTTATACTTTTTTCACAAACGGCTTTTTTTCGAATTTTTCAATTTTTTCCCCATTTCGTTTTTATCCACTGTGAGTCGTCGAGCATCGACTCTCAGTATTTCTGGTTTCCTTGACACATTTTGAAATATGATTATTTTTATTGCATTAAATCTGAACGACGACGATGACTCTGTGCAATACATTTCTCTCTTACACTCACAGCACGACTAAAGGGGGATATAATATATATTTGCTTACATTAAACAACATATCCATGCATTTTCAATTGAATGTAACACTCGATACATCCCTCGGATAAAAAATGCATTTGTTAAAATGTAGATTTGTGAAAACTGTTGAAATTTCGTTAGATTGTTTGATTGTTTTCATTTGTGTGTGTGTCGGCAACGATCGAAAATCCTCCGCAAGCCTCAAATTTCATCAGGAAATTCAAGATTGCTTTTCATTTATTTTGGAAATCAATTTTAAATTCAATAAATTACGGTTTGAATTCTATTTGGTGTGGATTTGGGAAAAATATTGCCACAACTCATAGGCAAGAGCCACAAAGTCTGTCTGCGGTTGGGAAAGTATAATTTTATTTGATAACGTCGGGGGATTAGGGACAAACGATTCGATAAAGCCAAGTGTACAGGATCAACTGCCGAAAATTGCCAGTAGATATCAACATTTTCATCTTTTTCTTGTACACAAATTGAATCGGTGGTTGTTGTTTTGCTCTCAGGTTGCCATTTATGCAAATCATTTCACCTCTGTGTATATGAAAAGGTAATGCATTTTTCTGTTAGAACAAAAATGTAAATTTGCTTCTGAATCAGTTCTTAATTTTTGCATTTCGGCGTGTAATATGGATGCAAATATGTGTTTCGGTGCGAGAGAAACCAAAAAAAAATTGCATAAACTTGAGCTATATTCAGAAGACACATTAATTTTACTGTAACTGATAAGAAGGTTTGTGCAAAAACTCCATTTGCCAGAAATGCAAAAAATGCGAAACTATTTAGTAATAAAATGTGGAATTTTTTCCTCGATTAAATGAGGTTTTCGGATGATTTTAGTTTTTATATACCCTCTCATATCTGCAATCTACGAGTCGCAAATGCATATCGGACAATGAAACTCATATGTTTTCGTGACAGTTTATTATATTCCGACGACTATCATGTCCAGAGCGGGAGGACACACACAAAGAGCGAGACCGAGAGAGTGGTAGAGAAGGGAAGGACACAAAAACCCAAAAATAAAATTCATTTTAAGCATATAAAAACTAAAACGAAAACTTTTCGGCTACATTGGATTGTTTGATAGTTGTGAACCGCAACCGAAATGGAATAGACGACATAAAAGTGGTGTATAAAAACGAGTGCACTGAGAGCTGGCCATTTCGTTGAAGCTACTGCAAAAATCTGTTTAAATATTTAAATGGATCACACAGCTTTTTCGAAGCTTTATTTTGTAATCTAAAAATATTTCGCATAAAATAGATTCACATTTTCAATCACTATTATTCACATATGAATTTTTCAGTTATTGAAAAAAAGAGAGAAAATCTCAATATTTCTTTTTTCCCCGCTGTTCAGTCATAGATAGCGAGGATAAATCCACAAACTTTAGCATACGTGGCAGTTTTTGTGCGCTCGTTTGCAAGGCAGAAATAAAAATTGTAATCGTTTTCATTGAATAAAAAAAAATTGATTGATATTTCAATGTTGAATTGGAGGCAGACAGTTTCCCATTTTCTTTCAATCAGTTAAAATTTGGGGTTGTTTGTTTATGATGGCGTCCATTGAATTCACTGAATTTCCAATGCATACAATGTATGTAAAATACTTTAAGGGTTAGTATACGCTGTGATGCTTTTCAATTCGCAATTCTATAGATGGCAAATTACAGGAAGAGCAGTCTAACGGAATCGTTCTCTTATTTTTGGTTGACAAACATTTCTATTGCGTTTGATGCTATGATAATAATTGAAATGATCATCGATATATATATTTTGTTTGCAGCGTTGATTGCGCATCAAAATCGTTCGTTGTATAGTGTGCCCGTATACCAAAAGAGTGATACAAGTGCGGGCGTTGGATACTCGTAACTCGAACAATCGTAATGTAGAGTTATGTTATGATGGTGTCCAATGCTTGTGAATTTATTTGGTGGGTTTGTTTGTCTTTTGTCAAACAACATCTCATACAAGAAAATCTATTTCGTGGTCATTCAATTCAATTCATACTCCGATTCGATTATTCTATATACTTGAGATTTATTTTGGCTACAATCAATCCGATTTTATTTGGTTACGTCCTTATTTATTTACGGAGAATGTTTGTGTATTGCTCTTGTTTGGTGCTGTTGCTCGTTTTATGTGTGTGTGCGTCTTTCTCTTTTATGTTCCGTGTCCTGTTTGCTCTCTCATGAGCTGTGTATTACATGATTATGTGGTTTTCAATTCGAAAGAGAGATAACGGAGTCCAATGAAAGATAATACCAACTAAAGAGAATATGCCATGTGTTTGCTAATTAGAACAGATTGTCTAATTGACAAAGAGACAAGCCACATTCACAAATCTCGTCTATTTACAACAAAAACGGCGCTTGTTTAACCGCTATGCTTTGTTGCAAATGTACAAATACAGACCGCGCTTACGATACTTACTTGAAATCTCATTTTCACGATACACTCGACAATCCATACGTACACCGAAAAGACATTGAGAAAAAGAGCGAGAGAGAGTGAGAAGAAGAGAAAATGCAGTGTTCGAGACAAATTGTTGTTTGTTTTGTGGTCGAACGAATGGATCTGTAGTTTTTGACTGTCTTCAAAAAAACAAAGAAATAGAAGAAAAGCATACAAGGCGACCGAACAGCAACAAAAAAAAAATATCCCACAAAATATTATATTTATTGTGAACAAATAGCAGCAACGTTGACATCATTATTACTATTATTATTATTGTTGTTATGTGTACAAAAACGTAACGCAAGAAAATGTCATTTCTTCTATGCTTGAAATTGAACGTGTTTCATTCCAATTTTTTTGTTTTGTTCGGTTTTTCCTATTTTCGTTTTCCACGTCACAATTTCAATGTTATTACGTTTGTGGAACGATGAGAAGGCAAGCGATGTGCCGGTTTTTCAATGCGCTTGTAAAATATGCATTAAAATACGTGTAGATGAGCAGAACGAAGCGTTTCAAGAGTCAATTTTAATGATTTCGTTTCGTTCTTGAGCTTGGAACAACTTGCAGTATCTCTTGTTCGTTCGACCATTGCCATAAAAGTCGTCGTACTGTCGCTGTGGCTCTTCGAGTCACATAGAGATTGTGCAATGAATATTATACATGCGTTTGTATATCGCCTAAATATTATTCTTTTTTTTTCGTCAACTACTTTGTTATGACATTTGTTTTAGGATAGTTAAGTAGAACATGAAAGACACGGAGTGGAAGAAGAAGAAAAAATGAATAAATAAACAGAATAAAAGGCAATGTGAAACGCATGGTAAAAACTTTATTCCCAGTAGTGTCGGCGAAGCGACGCACAAGAACAGTACTAATTAGTCACACTCTAGAAGTTCAAGTGCGAGTTATTTTTGTCATCGCTAGCAGCCAAAATGAATTATTATGCCGAGAAGATGTTTTTCTTTTGTGTTGCTCTTTCGGTGCCTCCGGTGTAATCAATGTGCTCTTCCGACATACGGAAGAAGATGTGGCCCGTATCAAATACTCATCGGAACTATATAGAAATAATTGAATAATCAACAAAAGTCATTGCTGTTATTAAGTTGGAATTATTTTGATTTGTTCGTACTTCGTATATGAATCGAGGCAATAATATATATGTATATTGATCATTATCGATAATAATAAATGGCAATTTTTTCTGCAAACAGAGAAACGGCAATAACCTCTCCCTCCTTTTCCTCCTTCCATTCTCCTTGGATTCGACGAAAGATCCGCCTACACAATTCCTCATATGTCTTCAAACTCCGAAGAATCGATATATTGTAGTTAATAATAAATGGAATGCATTTTGTATCGAAATACATTTGGCTGGATGCTGCAATCAAAATCGAATGAATAATAAAAAATTAAAATCGATAAACAAATGAGTTTGTTGATGTGGCACTGTCGCAATACAATTTATGATCTGTTATGCATTTCAATTATCTCGACTGGTGATAATTTATTCATGATTTAAATACTTTGTATATTTGAATATCGCATATATGCGATGAGATGCAGTAATTACTTCATTTCAATGCGAGGGATGTTTCATCTTCATGAACATCACATGAAAATGGTACACACTCTGTGTGTGTGTGAGAAACATTTAACTTTTCGCATTCATTTCATTTCATGCTATTTCGGTATAATGGTAAACGGGTTACTGTTTTCTAAATTCAGTTTGATTTCAAACTTTTTGTCAACACATTTCATGTGCACTTAGTATTATGCAAATAAAATCGTTCGAAATATGTTTGCAACGCTTTTGGTATAGTGTAAATATTCTGTTTAGCATATTGTGTGTATACGGATTCGTACATATATTCGACGGCTCACGTGCTTTTGGGGCATTCGTACAGGAAATATTGTATACATACGCATTTCCATGTTGCATATGCGTTTCGTTTCGTTGGTTTTTGTGGCCGCACAAAGCAAATATGAAATTTTCACAATTGTTTCATGCCAACGGCTTTTATTTCATTGTCAACGCACAATAAACGAATTGAAGTGAGCGTGAAGAGGAAACTTCTGACTCTGTTTCGCAAAAGAGGGACGAATGATTTGTAAGCGCGGTAACGGCAGCAGTTTGAGCCTACTGAAAATACTGAGAAAATACGATCGTCGACACTCTTTGAGAAGGTAGAATGTGCGGTGCCGCAATGCCGTACACAACACGTGCACGTTGGACGAAACGCAAGACGGATTTACATTGCACACACACACACATCACATATTTTCCATCGTCGAGCCCTCGTAAAGAAAAACACAAACGGTTGATTTTGATGCCAGTTCATCGTATGCCGTCGACTCGTAATGTTCTATTTTTTCTGAAATGGTGCTTCCGTTATTTTTTTGAATGTTTTCTGTTGTTTTTTTTTTAAAAGTCGTGTTGTACTGTAGTGAATGTATCGTCGTGTTGCGGTTTTATTCTCTCATTCAAAACCATTCAAAACAACGTGTAAATGTGAATAATGTAATAATTTATACAATTTTTTTCTCTGTAATAATCGTCGCGTTTTTTCCACGAAAATGTCGCATCATTTAATATAAATATTTACATAATAACAATTGTTGATACGAAATTAAAATGTATTAAAATGTGAAATGTAGATACCAAATACCCAAATAGAATTTAATTTGACACCGAAAAAAAGAAAGGAAAATAATCTTGAATCCAACGAGAAAATTAGCCAAGAATGATAAAAACACACTCACAGAGAGATATAATCGCGCTCTGGTCTACATCCTGAACCAATTCGGCGAGGTTGATTGACCGGATTTGAAGTAAAATATAGAAAAAACGAAGAAAATTACACACGGCAATATACAAAATGCTGTCCGAACAAACCAAACTTATGCCGTGTGTTTGCAAAGTAAAAAGTAAACAAAAAGTGACAAGAAAAGCGCTGGGATTATCTTGTTATATATCACTCTCTGTTTCTCACAATCTTGTCCTCTCTCTCTCCCTCGGTCGGTCGGTTGGTTTCGGAACCTGTGATTTTTGTGTTGCACTTGCATGTTCTTATTGCCACTTTGAAAAATACATCCATTTTCAAAAGTATCTTTTTGTTTTGGATTTGAATGCTATTTTTGCTCTTCATTTCGTTTTGGTCGCACCTTCGCCCATGAGCGAACCGATGAACAGCACTGTGCTGTTCTAGAAACAGAAGAGCACAACGGCAAATGGCAACGATTATCAGCGATTTTCCGTTGTCGAACGGTAATCCTATTTGAAAAATAAATGGCCACTTAGAAACAAAAGCTAGAAAATAAAACAAATTTGATTTCTTTTCTATCGCTTTCGGTCTCTTTCTTGTCTTCTTACTTTTTATTTTGTTTGTTCTTGCGAGAGAAATGTTCTCTGGCAGTCAGCTTTGTAAAAATGTAACCACCTCATTTTTGTTCATGTTCTCTCAGTTGTTTGCCTACATCTTGTGGACTATTGGATTTTAATTATTGCGCTTCGGTGGCAATTATTATCTTTGTTTTATTTTCGTTCTCGATTTCGCTCTCATCGCAGAGATTCGATCGTGACAAAGGAATCAAGTATGTCTTCAACATTATGTGTATTTAAAAATAGACAAAAGTTAAAGTGAGACCACTTCTTCCCCACATTGTGTGCAACAAGACCAACATGACTAACAATACTTTTCCATTTGCACACAATTTCGAAAACCGATTCAGATGGCAAAAACCGATTTCCGATTGCTCAAGCTTGAGCGATCTATTCTTAATGTGTTCATCTCTGGCTCTCGGCAACAATAATAATAATAAATTTTATGGGCGGCGGTTGCAAAAGGCAAAGTTTTAATCATATTATAATTGCATAGAGTCACAGAATCGGTGTACATTGTGCAATACGTGATAGTCATGATTCTAGTTTTAGTGCTCTCTCTCTATTTGATATCAAGTGGTTTTCAAGTTTGAATTACAAAAGCCACTGAGTGTGCGGTTTATTGTGGTTATTTTCAGTCTATTGATTTTCATTCGGCTCGATGTGAGCTGACTTTTGTGTGTCGGTGTATTGGCGCAAATGCAAAAACCTCACTCAGTGATTCTGGCGAGACAAAACAAGCGAATTTTTTCTCATTGTGTGTGCGTCTCTTTTCTAAACTAGTCAATGATGATTATTTCTCTCTTTTTTTCACTCTCTCCAGTGATTTCAATGGCCGATTGTGTTTTATGCAAATTGAATGTGGCACAAAAAGAGTCTTGTAATTTTACATTGACTGCTTAATTTGATAAATGACCGGACCTAACCGTTCATATTCTCCTGTATTTATTTAATAAAGAAAAAAAATTGAGAATAAATTAAATTTCGACACAAACCATAGCAAAAAAAAAACCACATTAAATATGCATACATATATGAAAACATTAGCCGATTATCCAAACAAGTATAACAACGATACTCACTAAATTTCCTTGTGCCGTCTATGTTTTTATGCGATGCCTTCACGAAAACAAATTAAAACTATATACGAATCCATTAAAACATATGTCAACAAAACTATTAACGTTCATTTATTTTTCACCGCCCCGTTTCCTTTGCTTTTTCGCTACTTTTTTTTATCGTAGCCCTCGCGAACACCGACCCATACAGTATAGTGTCACGCAGTTTTTTACGCGTTACTGCTTTTTCTCATTCCTTTTGCTCAACGACACACTCAAAATATATATGCAGCGCGAAAACGTGAAAATTAAATCCATTAAACAAATTCTCGCGTCCATATTGTTTGGAGTTGGTTTTAAATCATACGGCCGGACTCGTTTTCCTATATCAACAAACGGTATCGGTTGATTTTAATCGACTCTGTTTGAATTTCATCATTTTCAATGAACGTCAATATTGTACAATGTACATGAAGTTTGCATTCGGTCGACATCGAACGCTTTGATATGTTTGATTTTTTCACTTCAATTTGGCATCTCATTCCAGCAACGCCGATCACCTTTTTTTATTTATTCATTTTTTCCCATTGCATTCCATTCGTGTGGAATGTAATTTATACATATTTCATAGGGAAATTGTCTAAATTTAGAAATATTGCGGTGAAATAAATAATAAAACGTATGAATTTTTCCCTTTTATCAATGAAATTAATGAGATGTTTTCAAATGGATGAGCAAATTTGTTTTGCCCGGAATTTGATGGAAAACCCACAAAAATTGCCAACCAAAAAACCGATCAGGCAACCAAAATTTTGCACTCTATCAAACATTTTTTTTGTGTGTGCCTCTCTTACGACCACAGCGTAATCATATTCATTTTCATTTGTGTACAACATTCGAAATAACATTCCCATGATTATGTGATTTTTTTATTAACGGCCTTTTTGCCGTCGCTTTTTTTTGTCTGCATTTTCCTCTTTTTTTCGCTTTTTTTCTATCAAGTGGCTTCGGCACCCGACACGAAACAGAGAAAATGAAAAACAACAGAAAAAAAATCGAACACAACTTTTTCGTTGAGTATAGTGTAGTACCTCGTTCGGCATTGTCGTGCTGTACTGGAAAATTCAAAACTCAATACTCAAGCATTCTGCTTACAAAACGAAACTTTTTTTTGTTTGTAAGTTTATTTGCGACCAAAAATGGCAACAAACAAAAGTAAAAAATAAAAGCAACGGGCGAAATGGGCGAAAAAAGAAAGTTCAGAGCAAAAAGAAAAAAATGTTTGTGTCTGCGTGCCGCGTTCCGACAAATTTTCGGGAAAACGAAAAGATATGGCCTGAATTTAAATTCCCATCGCATAATTCAATAAAACATAGCGAAAATTCGATGGAAGTAAATATTGTAAGGAGAACTGCGACTGGAATAATACAACAGAGAAACTCACTCACACACAACGATCAAATATAATAATAAGCAAGTGAAAATTGAATTGGTGAACTCGTTCACTTCGCATTTCGCACTGTTCAATGGCATTGTAAACATTTTCTCACTGCTTGTTTTCTCTCTCTCTCTTTCTCTCTCTCTCGCAAACCAACAATTTTAAGAACTTTTTCCTTTTCCTTTATTTCGAAAGAGAATTTTTTTGTTTTTCAAACAAAAATAATATGGAACATATCAGACATTGTTTCAATGGAATGCTTTTGATTCGATTGAAAATTTCATTTAAAAAAAACTCCAACACAGCGTGTTCGATCCGATTGAAAAAAGCGGCGAAGTTTTCATAAATATTTGTAAAAAGTGATTGATTTGTTTACAGCGCAATCGAATAATATTGCACCAAATGGCACTAATAAACATCGCAATGGTTGTTCGTCGCGAAGGCATTTTTATTCATTAAATTCAGCTAGTCGATATATATTTTTTATAATATTTATTCATATTGTGGAATTCCCATTACTGAATGAGCCGAATGTTAATCATAATAAGAGTGTTTTTTAAAATTTTCATATTTTCACAATATTGCCAAATGCATTGCAATTGGTCACACATTCGCCAATTGGAATGAGGCGCAAGACTTGAAATGGTGAGAAATTAATCAAGATAAAGGGACGCAGCATATGTGATATATTCGATATCATTAATTGTGCAAAATGGTCAATAATTTGCACGCAATCACACCTCGAGGTCATATTTCACTTTTAGATTGCAAACGAATTATCAAGCCATAAAGGCAATTTAATCGATTCTCCAAATAGATTTATTCATGCACAATTGCACTGAACAACCGATATATTGCCAAATTTGTGTGTGTGCAGTGCAGAGAGAGAGAGTAACGGCAATCGCAAGCGACACAAAGGTATGCATACCGATGCACACGTAATAAAAGCCATCGAGAACGCTTGATACACATATCAATTGCTTTTAAATCTAAATGGATTGGTGGATAAATGGTTAAAAAGTTGATGTTGATGTGTGTGCATTTGTTACATTCTCGAACTCAAGCGATAATCACACAGAGACAAAAAAAATTACGAGCAATTGAGCTGCCGTGTAAATGCTGTTGGCTAAAAACACGGCAAAATAAGTTATTTAACGTAGCGTACACAAATTGCCGTGATTACAATCTCTCTCTCGAAATGCCAACATCATTTGAATTGAAATGAAAAAAAGCGTCCACCGCATTTTTCGATTCTAACAATTCGAGATTCGAATTTATAAATTGTGAAAATGGGATTTTATATCATGCACGATTTGATTTCGGCTGATTGTACGATTCTTTGTCTATGTGTCTCTTTTTCTATCTCTCGCTCAATCGATTACATATTGATAATTCGTGTCATTTATAATCCGGTTATAATAACAATAAAATCATATACCAAACAAAAAACCGGATAACAAGCCAAATATGAACATCGACGGTTTGAATTTCCATTATTCAAATTGGATTCATTAGTTTGTAAATGATTACATTAATTCACACAGTAAAGCGTTTCATGATCCAAATAATCGTAAATTGTTTCCACAGTTGACGAACAAATTCGATGTGCCGTATTTGCAGTAGGCGAAAATTGAACTTAATTAATTTGTGAAAGTGGATGTTGTTAACCAATTGACAAAAATGAACAATTCGTATTATCGTTATTTAAAAAAAAAGTGTTCGCAAAGTGTAGAAGAAAAAAACATGACGAATTTTTATGATATCTGCGGCATCATTTTTTAAAGTGGGGTTGCTTTTTGGTACCACAAACCGAAATGCAAATTATATGTGGCAGTAAATGGTGAAATCTGATCATTAAAAAGAATTTGCTATCGAAAAGGATTACCACAATAAACACTAATGATAATCGATACAATTAAATGCGAATAACAATTGATGTTTGCACATTTGACAATGACAACGACCAACAATTTCAAATATGCAATAGACAGTAACGGTAAAAGTGTAATATTTGTATATTTGCAATAGAGACATTTAGTGTGATATTTTTTTTTGTTTGATGCCGTAAAAGAATGCCATCGATTTTTGAGATGAACGGATATTTTTTTTGTGACAAGAACTGTAATAAAATTTTACTCCTCCGAAAAATTTGTGTTATTAAATTTTATTGAACGTGCCGTTCGAACGAAAAATGACACACGTATGTAAAATAGACTTATAGGTGAAGAACAGAAGAAAAAAAATTGTTGAATTACCGTTGTAAAATACTATCAAAAAAAGCAGCTAAAACGAAAATATAAAAAAGCCAATAAAGAATGGAATGCGGATGTATTTCACATACTAAAGGATTAATATGAGCTCACCGACAGTTAAAAGGTAAATTTTCCAATGAAATTTACGACACATACACACACACACGAGAAAAGGATGATTTTTCATAACTTTTTTATTTGAAGTTCTCATTTAATTTAATAGCTATTCAGTCAATGTCCCTGAAAACAAAGGGAAATGTTATTAATGCAAAATGCGGAATTCTTGCGAGATTCTTTTTTCTACTCCATTTTCACTTTGCATCTTTTATGCTCACAACTGATTACCTGTATTTCGCGAACTTTTCAAAAAAAAAAACCACCATTGTCTCAAAGTCAACGTGTTCAGAATATTCAAAATATGCGAGACAATAAAAAAAAGAGCAAAACCAAAAGAAATCTTTTTATGCATCGTCATATTTTGCAATAAAACATTTATAATAATATTTCGAAAAGCGGATTTTTCATTCGAAAGTCTTCGCTTTGAAGTCAGAAGGTAATAATATTAATCGAAAGGGTTACGTCTTCTGGTTTCGATGGAAAAATCGCATTCAACCATAAAAAGAGAAAATCTTATGAAAATATTATCATCTTTTCGAGACGTTCTTTGAATAGCGCTGATTCAGCTCCAAACAATAGCCCAACCAAAAAAAAAAGAATCAAAACAAAACAAATCGATGCTATTTTTTTACACACATCGTCGAAATCGAGCAGATTTTCGACCCGAATGTAATTTTATTATTTGGCTCAATGTATTGCGTTTGAAAAATGGTACCATTTTTACGGTACTGCAAACAAAATCGTTAATGACATTCTATTGTTGTTTCGGATTCGATGTGGTTAATAGCGTATCGTTTCGATTTACAATACATTATGACGGCTTAAAACTCTATTTGCTTGAAGCATATCTTTGGATATCCCGATGGATCCCGTAAAAATGGAAACATTTGCCGAAAAGAAAAATGGAAGAAAATTTTCATGGTTGCCATCAGCTCTCTCCCGGCTCTTACTACTTTAACTGGCAAAACGAGTATAATCTATCAAGTTAAACTCACTTATGTATTCCAATCACAGTCTCGTTCTAAACATATTCTATTTATTTCATTCACATAAACATAAACTGGAATTGAATGCAGAAAAAAGTGTTCGTTTCGGGAGCATTTATAGATATTTTTATGTTTGTGTGAAGTTCTTTTTTTTCTTCAGTCGTTCCAAAGCGATAGAAAAGTTTTGGGCCGAATAGGCTCAAGTATCAATATTAGTCGGTTAGACATGGACCATAAAAGAGTGTTGTAGAATATGTGGATGTGTGTGCCTTGTGTTTGCCTGTGTTCAATGTGTGCATACAATGGATACAAGCATTTCTCTGGATAACATTAAAAAACAACACATGAGCGACATCAACAACAACAGTCACCGTTTTCGATAAAATGTGTGCACACACAACGAGAGTATTGAAAAAAATATCATCGTTTTTCGGCTAACTTATTGAGCCAAAACATGATTTTACCGATACGAGAAAAGAGAACGAGCGCGCGCACGGCATTGTTATCCAATGCACGTGATCAGGTGGTATTTCAAGCACGTAATAGATGACTTTGCAAAAGAATTCGGAAGGAGTGTACAGCAGTCAGTAACGAAGCTTCACTTTATCATATACACCCAGAAAGTGGTAAACTTGAACGAAACAAATACGAGCCCGTCGCTGTCATCTTCTTCTTATTCTTCTTTTCGAACGGCAGTACAACTCGAACTGTTTGGCAAATTGCATTAGCGTCAATATGAGCTGTTAAGTTTTGTATTCTGACACTTTATGCGATAGCTGCTACATCATTGGAAATTTGGCAATTGTAAAACTGAATTGATCCGAAGATTCAGCGTTGAATCGGTATTAAATCGCCAAGTCATACCATCGTTACAATCATTATATTGTAGAATTGTACTTTTGATTTCTTCAGTACATTATCGGCGTTCAGTGTTCATAGTCAGCGATTCACATTAGTGTCTGAGTCTCCGATTTTTCAAAAGTATTCTTTTTATAAGTGAAATGAAATTTGCAGTGCGAATGATAACAACAACAATTACGAAAAAAAGAAGTCTTGGAATCTTGAAAATGATCATGCACAATTTATCTATCTATTATAATTATTTATGCGACAGCATGCAATTCTCAAATGCTTTCGAAGTAAAAATATGTGAATAATGTTTCGAGGCGGAAGTGAAAATGTGTATGTATGTGTTTTTTTCATTTTACAATTCGATGCGACCAATATCTCCCATAGAAATAGTAATACGGTTTATTTTAACAGAAAAACGATCGCGCCAACTAGAAACGGGTAGAATGAAAAAAAATTGTCGCTGAAATTTTACATTTAGTTTTTCGTGTGCGTTGGCGTGCTCGGTGTCGTTTTTTTCTCAACTGGTACTATTTCGCTCCTTTATTCGCAGCATTCATTCCCATAACACAACGCGGTGGCTGCTGTGTCCTTTCTCTTTTCCCGTGCTCATTTGACATTATACATATTTGTATAGAATTTGAATCCTTATCACGTTTGGATTAAGGCAGCACGTACCAGACTTTGGAAACAAATTTTTCTATTTTTCTTCGTTATGTGAAAGGACATGACGACAATATTGGTACAAGCACATACGTATACGTATGAGGGCGAGCTTAAGGAAGAGATAGAGAGAGAGAGAGAAAGTGAAGGGCAAAAGAAAAATAAAACGAACAAGGAAAAATCTCAGGACAACTCTGAATATTATCGCTTTTAAAAAAGCTGCACAGATAGCGCCGCTGCTGAGCAAATACACAAATACACACACACGCCCCATAGAGAGCGAGACAGAAAAGATGAAAAAAAGAGCCAAGTAAAATATTATTCTGGAATCTCGACTTGACATGACATTAGTGTCCCATCGCATTATGCGCTCGGTATCTTTGCGATCTGTCTATAACATGGAAACGAGAAGAAAAACGCATCCATAATCATTTCGATAAAATCAGAATTTATAACATTCTCAGCCACAATATAGAGATAGAAGAAAAAAAAAGCACGCACAAGCCAAAATGAATAAATTGTGAGCAAGACGACCCTGCGTTCAAATCGGTTTTAAATAAGTATTCATTTTTCCACATGATTGCTTGTGCCATTTACTCTTATTGCATTAGAAAATTGGAAATAACAACGTTACTGTTTGGCTGTGGTACGACAAAAGAAAGTAATAATTGTGGCATTTCCATTTAAAACAATAGACAGAAATTAATGGAACGTTCACTCTGTTTCGAAAAAATAATCCGTTCATCATTCTAATATTTTCATCCCTCTTCTCTGCACATCGTCGGTCACACCATACACATTGTATAACAACACACGCAGCAGTGTCTGACTCGTTGTCGTTATCATCATTAAATGGATATTATTATTTTTTTCATTCTATCGACCATTATGGTTTACTTTAATATTTAATTCACATAAAAAACGTAATCCTTTGCTGCCGCTCCTTATTCTTTTGCTGTTTATGTCGCACCGCACGAACACAGCAAGAACTCCAGCATCTTCTCCCGAAGAAATATCTTCTTTTCTATTTCGATTGAATGTTATTACATTAGAATTGAGACAGAGAGAGTGAGGGATAGAGTGAGTGTGAGAGAGAAAGCGAGAGCGATGGAGGAAAAATGAGTAGCGTAAAAAGGAATACGATGAAGCAAACATTCCTACAGTGTGCGTTACAAAGTCATTTGGTGTGTATGGTAAAAGCCGATCGGGAACGACGGGCAAAAAGAAAATACGGAATGAACTCTTCGGGTAAAAGAGTCAAACAAACACTTTTCGAGCCTTGTTCGGTGAACTTTTTATTGATTTTTCTTTAATACACCCAATGCATCCTGAGAAGCGGAAGAAAAACAAAGAGAAAAAAAACATTCACACACACAACAGAGTCCAGAGTTTAAAGCAACAGTATGCGAAGAAAAAGCTGCACGATCTGTAAAAAGCAAATGAAATAAAATGAAAGAAACAAAAAAAAACTGAAACACACACACACAATGAGAAAAAGTTCATTTACCAAGTCATGTACGTGTTTGCTGCAGAATGCTACGTGATTAGGCTTGAATTTCAATTTTTCGATCGACTAACAGAATCTAAAGCCTCACATTTTTCTCAATCTTCGCTTCCTCGAGTCAAATGTGTGTATGTGTGTGTGCGCAGATGGACATGGGTAACGTGAATGCTAAGCCGAAAGAAAAAGAATAATTGAGACGCATACAGAAGTGAAAGTTAAGTTTAAGTTAAAGAGCAAATAAAAGCACACCGAAAATTTACAATCCAAATAATGTGAATGGCCATCGAGAGTGATAAAGTTGTTGGCCGCCATCGTTGCTGCGAATCGACAAAGAATCAAGTTCGCTCATTTTCAGCAAATTTCACCAAAATACAATTGTACTTGAAGTTGGAATGTTGAATAATGAATTCAAACACTTGATGATTGCCATAAAAATTCCAGTCTCGTTGCTTCTTTTTGAAGGCCATTCTCTTCGATTCGGCCAAATCTCGTGGCCTAACTCAACGAAATTAAGCATAAAATAAGCATGTTCATCAAACATTTTGCCAGTAATTTGGCGAAAAACTTTCTTATATTACTATTTCTACGGACAAACAAGCACTATAATAAGCGTGTTGAATTGAACTAATTTGTGAATTTGGATTGAAAGCGATTTTTATGTGAAAATCAATCAAACAATTCGGCATATACAAAAAAGTTTGAAGCAATCGAAATAATTTCCTATTCCTTTTGATGTCGAAAATATATGCAGCTTTTTTTATTCAACATTGTCCATATTTGATTGCCTTTGACCTGCCCGTGAGGATTACAGTTCAAACCCTATTCAAATTCGAATTCCAGAAGTATCTGTCATTCGAACATATTGATATATTTTCAACTGAAAATGACTAGGCAAGCATTTTTTCATATCGCATAAAAGCCGAAGTGTATCCAATGGAAAATAAGATGGAGATAAAGAAGAAGGAAAAAAACGAAACCTTAAACAAATATCGCATTGACTGGGTCAAACTTGTTTCGTCACCCGAAACGAAACGTATGTAAATGATGAATGTTTCATATTTTTAACGTCAAAATGGCATGGTCGACATTCATCCGTTGTCTTTTCGCAAGCCATCAAATGTGAATATGGGGTTCTACATTCATGTTTCGGCATCGATCAACCTAAGCTTATTTCGTGCATTTGTTCCAATTTTTTCTGCTGCTGTTGCTGCTGCTTTTGCTGTGTTGTATTATTCAAATGACTTTCCCATGTCCCAAAAGCTACTTGATATGCGAAACGTCTTCGTTATTTAATTTGGTTCGAAAATGAGAATATTTCTCGTGAAATGCTCATTTCGATGCGAAAGACACAACACGACAGGAATCGTCTACGTTGGACGTTTTTTTTTTACTTCTCTTTTTCGCTTTGCCATTTGTAATGCGTTTCTTTTTTTCCATTTCGGATTACACTCCGAAAGAGACAGATAGAGAAAGTGAGAGGAAGTGAAAGAGAGCGGAAAAATGAGAGATGATATGAATATGGCATTCGAATATGAGCTTTATGCTTTTGAACCGAACAACTGTTGGCTTTGAAATGAACATTCGGGCATATTTATTACTATCCATTCCAGTTTCGCACCTTTCCAAATGTATACCTAAACAAAAAAAACGTATATAGAATGGTTTCGGTGCACACATTTGTAGCTCTCAATGATATATAGACGATGCTTGGAAATTATACGTGGAAATAAAAAAAAGATTTGAAAAAGAAAGAAAAAAAATGTGACAAACAACGGCAAAAAATGAATTTATCATTGCCAGGTAAAATAGCTGAAATATTATAGATAACGGCATTCCATGTATGTTGACGAAAAACGAAGGAAGAACAATGAGTAACGGAACGCAATATAAACATATACACACACACCATGCGTTTGGCAAATGAAAATGAAATTATTTTAATAGCATAACATAAATATTTTCAATGTGGATTTTGTCTTATCATCGGAGCATTCGTTTCCTTTTTTGTGCTTTCAGCTCATTATTATTTGTCACTCTTGGGATTGTATGTCCTGCCGAAGCTTAATTCTGTTTTTTTTCTTCTTTCATTTTCATTCTTAAGTTTGATGATGTTTGTGGTCGGAAGAAGATATAGGCATGAAATGAGGTTTATAAAATCGAGCATATGCTCATCAATAGGCACCGTTTTTTTCATCCGCAAGTAATAATACTAATCTTCAAATCATCCTCGGCACACAGTCGATCCATTATTTACGGTAAAATCTCAAAAAATAACACCCGACACACTTCTTTTGAAAATGAAATAACTTCAGCACGTCCTTCTTTATAAATTTAACTTTGCATTTTCTCGTAAGAATAATAAATGCAATTTAAAATATGCTACGTGATAACATTTTCACATTCTTTGCATCGGTAATAATATCTGGAGAATGGTTAAGTCAATGCCACCATCCGGGGCTGCACAGTGTGATGCTGACAAGTGAGACAGAGCGACTGGAGTGAAGGGATTGCGTACAAGAGATGAGTTGTGTATATTTCTTGAATTGTCACAGTGTGACTTTGGCGCCGTTTTCTCGAATATCATTTTTGGTTTTGGCGCGTATACGTTACAATCTTTTTGATATTAGCGAAAAACTTAATTATTTAATGGCATCAAAATATGGCAAATGAACATACATAAACATGGCCATCGGTATATGAGTGTTTGGAGGCACATAAATTCTAATCGTAATTTATATTTAAAGTCTGCCCAAGGTTTTTCCACCTCACAAATATACAAAACATATCTCATTCACATTGTGTGTATGTGCATGTATATGCGTATGTAGATTGCTTAAGTCCTGCCTGGCATTATGTTTCAATCTCTGGCTAAAATGAACATTTCACCATGTTTTCCCAAGCCAATTAATCTATTTATCCAGGGGACGACCAAAAAATGGCGCATCTAACGACACCGAATATGAATGAACTTGAAACAAGGGTTAAAATAAAATGTCAAAAGTTTTGTATAAGCCAGACACACACATTTACCGGTCACATTGTTATCACACATATACACCATTATACGCGCTCGCGACCAGTGCATTTCCATTTGTGGTATTTTGACTCGATTCTCATAAGCAATAAACAGTGTCATGTATTGTGTCTTTGATGTTAAAGGGTTGTGAATGGGGCGAGACAGTAAGCGAGAGAAAGATGACAATAGATAAAAAAAGAGAGGCCAATGTTTGTCCATGTTCACATTATACGCTGTAATGTTTATTCACACTCGTTAATGTAGCAAATTTCCTGGTATATTTGCTTTTCTCTCTCTCTCTCTTTCTCTCTCTCTCTCTCTCTCTCTCTCTCTGTATTACACACAGAAAGTAATGCGATGCGTGATTTTGTGTCTTGTTCCATTGCATTGGTGCGGTGTATGTGCGTGTTTTGTTATTGTTTTGCATGCAATTTGCGCCATTGCAGAGTGCAGACATCGTGTGTCATTGCCATTGAACATTGTCTGAAACTCTAATTCAAATACTGCTAATGCTGGTCACAATGCACATTTCTTTTGTCGCTTTGGTTTTCTACGGGGATGCGACGACAACGTTGCTCGAAAAAATATAAATAATACATACATGCATGTACCGAGTGTGTGCGCGAGGGTTTGCTATTTAATGCTTATTATTAGGTGACGGTGTCGTTACCTATTTGTGCGGCATACTCACAGACTTTTTGCGCGCTGTAAGGATCAAGCCCTGTTGATAACATACTGAATTCGTGGAAATGAGTTTACAAACGAAAGCGGGAAGTGAAAAAAGGATGCATGCCATTTGACAGCATAAAAGTGAATATTGGTGGAAAAGAAGCAACCAGCGAACATAGAAAGTTGGAAAAGCCTCGGCTCGATTTAATCAACATGTACAAAACATAAATTATGGACGATCACATTACTTTTGTATGAAAATTTATTACGATTGGAATAATTCATAAGATGATTAAAATGCACATGAAAATCTGCACCGTTCTCTCTGTTCCATGCTTCATTAAAAATTGGCCCCGGATACGTTTCCCTTCTATGTTTATTCAAAACAACATATTGCATTCAACTGCATGACACTTCGGACAGTTACAGTGGTGTTTTATTTAGTGTTCGTGTCATTTACCAGAATGTAAAATCGGATTTATAAAACAAATATTCAAATCGTGTCTGCAAACATTCATGAAGTTGAAAACAGAGAATTTAGTTCATATTTAATAGATTCGTGTTGATTGTGAATGACTTTATTATGATGAGTGACAGAATATATCTCAATTTGTTTTCGATTCCATTAAAAAATCAATAATTTGTCAAAGTTACCAAATTTCCAAACCCAACAGAACAACATGGAAATTGCACATTTTAGTATTGATTGTAACTATATTCAAGTAGCAATTCATTACAAACGTATTCACGTAGTTTTGCCTGAATTTTTGATCTCGTTTAAAAGAAAGAAGAAAATCAATGATATAAATGGAAATTATTGCTGGATTCGTAATAAAGAACTAAATAAATCATGGATAAACCAATTCATTTCTCGTTTCATAAAAAATATCGTTATGGCAGTCACTTGACAATCGAACGATTTTATATCGTTTAAATCCCTTTAAGTCTGAATTCCTTTATAAGCACATTATTAAAAAAGATACAAAGCTTCAAATGGAGGGAGCACATTTGAAACGGAAAAAGAGAAAACGAGATATCCACGGTACAAGTATAAGCAGATCAAGCGAGAACGAAAGATGTGCAGCCAATCTATATATATATGAGATGGATCTCGTTCTCGCACATTTCAAGAGATGTGTGCACCATTTATCTTAAGTGGCATTTTTATACGTGTACGTGGGGCCAGGTGCTGTAGTAGTGTTACGCACACACACACACCCATGATATTCTTACATTTCATAATACGTAATAATGGGAATGCTCTTCGGCAATCTATAAAGCGTGAAATGATGACGAAAAATAGAAAACGAAATACAAAAAGAAACAATAAAAACGACAATGGATAAAAAAAAACACGCAGCGAACTGCCACAAACCGATAGAAAACTAACTCCAACTTTGGCAACAGAAAACGAGTACGTGAATTGCTTGTGTTCGGTGGTTCATAGTTGATTATATATGTGGTGCGGGCGGTGTAGCCCGAAGCTGAGCAAAAACACGACTTTTCTGAACTATTCATCGCAAACACACTCACACAATCCGAAGAATGTGTACGACTGAAACTACATGAAAAGTTCACGAAGACGACACGGAGTGAGATAGAGAAAGATTTGAAGTAAGAATGAAAGAGAAATTATACGACAAGGACATAATGTTCAAGTTCGTAAAATCATGGGGGAGGATGCGTCGCAAACAATGAATTTTGCTCACGTTTAGTTTCTTGATGGATGGAAATTTCGATGCAGACAAAAGCCGAAATAAAGACCAAAGAAAAATATTGCAAAATGGCAGGAGCGAGCAGGAGCCAAAGAGAAATAAGCACGGAAGCATATAGAAAATATATCGAAAAGAAGAAACGAAAATATTTTTTTCTACACAAACACACATGCATACGCCTCGCACGACTTGCCGAACGACACATCAAATTGGATATATAAAATATTAAGAGACCGAGAGATATTCCAATGAAATTTTTACATTGCCACTGAGAGTTAAGCCGATATACGAACTTCCTCCTATACGAGTTGATTATGTGTGACATATCTCTCATTGTCTGGGCACAATTTTACTATTGCTTTTTTGGTTGGCTTTGAGTCTATGCGTTTTTACGCTGAACATTCGTTCGCGAACGAATATTTCCTTCTCGCTTGCTCTCCGTGCTTTCTCGTGTTTCCCATATTCGAATTGGCAGACATTGTTTTAATTTTAAATGCTTTCGGAGTTTTGTTCGTGTACAGTGTTTCGAGACTGCGGTATTTCACATGAATCCTCTGACACAAAACGTAAAACCCCGAATTAAAGATCGTGCATTGAGAAAGCCGGCTTTTTGTTTATTCAGTACTTTGACAGTGACACGTTCCGAATGGTTGAAACACACAAAATTAAATATTCATTATCTTTTCACTCACTTTGGCTATTCCCGTTAATTAAAAACGTTATTCACCCAAATATGAATTGGCATATGCAGACAACACCAGCCATTCCATTCGCTCTATTTTTATCTACAATACCGAATCACATTTCAACGTGATTTCCGTGCACTTTGTATTTGCATGTATTTTTAGCCGATGATAAATGACATCGCACTGGAACGAATTTCTTTCTATATCAAAGAATAATCATGGACATATTTCGATGATAAAAATAATCAAGATATTACCTATTTCAAAAATGAGAGGAAGATTTTTTTATTATTATTTTCACCAAGATGAAGTAGATTGCTCGAGTCCAATCGCCAGACACTCAAATGCCAAACGCATCATTGTTACAAATTTCGATTTGCTCTTTTTACGTCATCCTTCCGTCGTTATACCCATTGTTATTGGAGCGGAGTGGAGAAAAAAAATGTTCCGCATTAATTATACATCTCATTTAGGATCATTCTTATCTGTGTAGACGAAGATGGTTACGCATCTCGACATTCATTTTCTGCATTGTCAAACGGAAAAGACGAAGAATAATATCAATAATTGAGATCTTTCCAGTCAAATGGGCACGAAATTCAACCGAAAAAAGGTTTCTTTCATGCCATTTCGTTGCCGATTTTTCCCTCTATATCAACGAGAACAATTATAAAATCATTTTTCAACTGAAAAGAGAGATGAAAAAAACTGAAGTCCCAATGCTCGAAATCTTGTGCAAAGTGTGCCGCTCAAAATCTCTCAAGTGCAGCACAAGAAAATGTGATTATCGAAAAATCAAGATTCATCGCAATAGAAGAGATTCCACTCCATTTTCGTCTGTTGTTCAAAATAATTTGTGGAAATTGAAGTTGAAATTTTTGGCTCCGAAGGCAAACACGATAAATAATTCAACACAATTTATTTTAGGTTTTTGGTTTTATTTGTGAGAAAACTGTTGTGTTTTTGTTTGCCATTCGGATTTGTCAATTGGGTTGATATCACTGAATTTTGCAGACATACACACACAAAAAATGGACTTAAAAAAAGGCACAGGGCATATGTCACAAGTCAAATTAAGTCAATTCGCTCATGCCTGAAAGAGAAGTGAAAAAGCTCCTTTACTGGATTTTCCGACTTCATAAATACGTAATGCAAGGTCTAGAAATTAGAAGTAGGTCAAGCTATTGGCTTCTATCAATTGAACATGAATCGAAGAGGCGAACGTAATGGCAAAGTATAATCTATATACCAGCGATGGTATAACGTCGATGTGGTGCTAGCGCTTATGTATTTTTCATTTTCCTTATTGAAATATCCGATTCGGAAATAGAGAGTAAATTGATCAGAGTGGTCAGTGCTTTGGAGTGGTCATATGCGATTACACAGTGATGCTCTGCCATTAGCTTTCGTTGTGAATTTCACAGTTAAAGACGTGGAGCAAAAGTATTTTCACCAATTTGTTTCCGTTAAATTATTATCAATTATCATCATGTTCAATTATGTCTGAATGGTTTGGGCATTCTTTGTTACTGTTGTTTGCCTCCATTAATATTCTTGTGATGGTTTTCCGAATGTCGACAATCATTAGCATGAAAGGGATACAAACGAATAAACAAGAGAGTTGTTTGGTTCGAACGAACAAGCCGACAACACGGAATATACATTCGAATTTTTCACAATCGTGCAAATAAACTTTTTTGTTCCTGTTACGCTGAAAAAAAAACATAACAACTTTTTTTTAACGAGCACAAAGCATTTCACAAAAATTTGCATTCCGTTGCTTGTGCGGCATTCCATCAATGTCAAAAAAATGACATGAAACAAAAAAAATGCTCAAAAGTATTCTTTGAATTCCATGGGGAAACGGTTGTTGTAAATACAAACACATTTGTTGTATGTGCATGCACACTCACACTCTAGCTCTCTCTCTCTCTCTCTTTCCTTTCTCTTGTTTTCGCTTTTTTCGGCAGCATTAAAATGAAACTTTGAAACAATGGATATATTTTACCCCGCACACGTATACTTGCTCCCATATTCCATACGGTTTGTTGCAAAACGTATTGAAGTTAAAAATCGATTTTATTATGAGGATTTGTTGCGCCGTGAAAAACAACGCAAAAAATAGTCAACGCCGACCCTATTCAACCGATTATATTTTAAAGTAAAATGTGATTAATAATGCTTTTAAAAAAAATTTCATAAATTTTATAATTAACAAATGACGAGAGCAGAGATCCCTGTGTGAAAATGATTTGTGTGCTTGAGTTTGTTTGTTTTTTTTATATACCAGATCTATGCGGTGCTATTATTTCAAACGCAAAATCACATAAAATTATCATAACATTCATTTTCATTCTATTGAAATAGAAAACAATATGCATATTAATTAAACTAATTGTATGGTATTTTATGACACTTTTTTATTTTGAAGAGCTGCTCAACGAATGGCCAACAATAATGCGCCAGTTAGATCGCGAGTTCCAGACATACCAAATGCGGAGCGTGGCGGATTTTGTGGAGCACTCCAGCGAATTCAACCTTCAATGCCAGCTGTTCTGGCGAGACGGCTGGCAAATAAAGAGAACTATGGACTGGGAAAGGTGAGTGTTTGTTATTTTCGTACGTTTCCGTGTTTCGTGCATGTTTGACGTTATTTTATGAAAAATTTCGCACAATCATTATACAAAATACATTTTATGTACATGAATAAGCCCGTATGAGTACTCGAGTGAATTTTCATCAATGTTACATGCTATGTGCGTAAACAATATAAAAAATTAACACGAAAATTTATACAAACTATCAAATTAAATTATCGTTGCACCAATTTGCCAAAGCCCATGCAATTTATATCACACAAACACACACACACACACACACAGTCATACGTGGATGAACGGTTGGTCAGTTTCATGTTCACTTGAGGCGCCGAAATGGAAAAGAGCAACTTCTGTCACAATAATTTTATGTATTCGCTTGCCATCGAATCTATCAGCAAAACGACACAACAATGCACAACATATAAAACATTATATCCAACACAAAAAGTTTAATGCACACACAATGCTCAAAATCACACAACAGAAACATAAACTCAAAGTGACATAGTAGTATCATGGCAGTGGGGCACACAAGCCACTATGCAATGCACCATTGATAGCATAGAACATAACAACAAATACCATCGAAAAAATTGGCTACACATTTCCCAATAATAAACAACAATAGCAGACATTTGTTAATGCGAAATAACCGGACAACTAACAAATATTGACATTTATTTTGTCGATGTAACATACAACTATTCGATGCATTTATGCGGTTTATTTCTCATCCTTTCTCAAGTCTCAACCCAATACGGTTTTGTCTCTTGGTCGTTTTTTTTTGTTTCACTTTCAATGGGATCTTCGTTTCCGTTTATTTTGTGTGTTTGTGCTGTCCACTTTGTTTACAGTTCAATGAATCGAATGTTGCTTTATCGAAAAAGGAGAGAAAGATCCATGAATGAAGTAAACAAGTTGAAACGAACTTTTGCTTATTATTCGATTACTTTGAGTATGGCCAAAGAAAATGTGAAAAGAAAAGCGAAATAAAGTTTCCTGTTAACAAAACAATATAGCTTTTTCTTCAAATTAAATAAGCTTGCATTGCTTTCACATCAAATAATAATAATATTGCATTACCTTAACTTAATCAATAAAATTCACTTGAACAATCTTTGATTTATTATCAATTTCCAAGACGGAGTAAAAATTATCAACAAATTTTTTGATTAAAATTTGCCTCACTCCTTTCGAATGTACATATAAATCAATTAATTTTATCTAATGATGGAAAAAGTATATTTTTTTTCACACGACATCAATTTATAACATGCCAGCTCTCGCGTGCTCAGTCTGGTCGCCGACCGTTCACAGGGGACACACATATATAACATATACATTTTTATTAATTATATTTTGTAAATAATTTGCAGCTAATTTATTAATTTACTGTGATTACTTGCATGCATCACATTCGCCGTCGTCGTCGTCGTTATCGTCGCCTCTCCATCAATATTATTAGCAAATTTTGACACTTTGTCGAAAAATTTCGAAGAAAAAGGCACAAAATTAATTGATATATTCTCTGTGTCTCCCATTTTCCGTTGAATAGGTTAAAGTTATGCTTCGCATATCGGAGTCAGCTTTGACGGAAGATTCGCAAAAGCCTCATTACTTGTCTATTGACAAGAAGAAGCGACAAATTACATTAACCGATCCAACAACATCGGCACCAAGTTCGCAAGCATCACAAGAACGAGGCCCCAAAGTTGCCGCACCGAAAATCTTCGCATTCGATAATTTGTTTACCGACGAAGATGCTCAAAGTGATGTCACATCATCGGCTCTATCCGAAGTCATACCCGCTGTGCTTGAAGGCAACGACGGTTGCTTGCTCACGCTTGGCTATGCCGAATCAGGTATGTGGAAAATTAATATTTTTACACACCATCATTAATCAAAATGCGATGCAATGTTCATTTATATTTTTCGGTTGACAGACTCAAAAATCATCATATCACATGACATCGTAAAATATTGTCAGAGCATAAAGTTTATTCATTATTTTCTATTCTCTTATTTTTTCAGGTCAATCGAAAACAATGTTTGGATCACTGGCATCGGCAAAGGAACTGGGTGCAATACCATGTGCGATATCATGGTTGTACAAAGGAATTAATGAACGTCGACAAAAAACTGGCGCACGATTCTCAGTTCGGGTAAGCGCATTGGGTGTAAGTGCATCGAAGCCGGGCTCATCATCAAAAGATCTTCTCAGTGCACATGCAACAGGTAAATAAATGAGTACAATCATAAGCACTTTATTCATAATGATTTCTTCGCTTGCTGTCTCACTCACTTTCGTACACACACACACACCATATGGATGGTGGTTCCGTTATTCATATATTATTCTCAATCGCTCAAGATTTCGCTCTCTCTCCGTTTCTTTCCTTGGGTGCGATGACTGTTAAATGGAACGGTATGCCATCATTCCGCATAGTTGAAAAAGTACAATACCATACATGAAACACATATTTCACATTCAATACGACCATTTTTATCCGGTTAAATAAAAAGCACTTGAGTAACACAGTGAGTAGTTGAATGTAAATAGACGTAGATGAGTCACGATGGGAATTATGCCGTGCGGTATTTCAACGTTTTTTTCTTTCATTCATAAACTATTATGATGAATGCATTGTTCGAAGCAAAACATCCTCTTAATAGCGGCATGACACACAAATAAAGTACACGACTAATGGCTTTGGTCGACCCAATTTCTTTCGATTTTACTTTCAATCCATAATTTTCATTTTCAAACGACCAATATATTTTCCGTTACAAATATGTAGCAGACTTTTTGCTCTTGCTGGAATTAGGACGTTTTTGTTCGAAATGAATGTAATATTTATCCATCAGTGTAGGACCTTTAAGGGTTGTACCGTCTTTACATTTCGTCAGTTAAGTTTGTTTTAAGGAAATTCGTCTATTAAATTTATGGAAGCGCTGTGTCTCTCGCTTTAATTTTTCAAATGGATTCTAAATCGGGACATTGCAAACATTAACTTTGATGGGCCATAAGTTGATGGTGTGTATTTTTTTAAAATTTAATCGCTACAAATTGTAATTAGTTTATCCTTTTTCCGCGAGGCCACTTGGAAAATACAAATATACGGAGCGGCTATTAAAATGATGCAATAAAGCAAATGACTGCAAAGCAAACTGGATTCGAAGAAATTTTATGCATGCCGCGTGTAAAAAATGTTCTCACTTGAGTAATACAACGAATAGACATCACACGATGGATCACTTGGTATTGTAATTGAAAAACTCAAACAATAGAATTTAAATGTTTTCAAACACTTCGTAATGAATGCGGAATGAAGCGAAGACAGTTCTTTTTTTTGCCTCCGTTTGTCAAGAAATTTCAATAGATAAGAGTGCAAATTACTTCACATTGTTCGTTTCATTGGGCTCCAGAAGACGAAACAGAACAGAGAACTAGAGAAGAGAGAGAGGAAAGGGGGAGGGAAAGAAGGAGATATAGAGCAAGTGAGCTAGCAAGCCCACTTGTGCGGCAAATGAACAATTCGTTAAATTGCTCTCGATGAGATTTGGCCATTCCATCTTTCCGCATTCCAATGGAGTAATAAGATTTATTCTAAATTGTTTGCTAATGATAATGATAGTCTAGACATGAGTCGTAACCGACCAAAAAAGATTGAGCCGCATTCAATTTCAAATTGTGGAGATTGTACAGCGCTTTCCATTGTTTTGCCTTGTATGTACGTTTGTAAATGATGATTTTTTTTTATTCATCATTTCGGCGTAGAATCTCAATTGACAAATATTCGAAGCGTTGAGTAGTGAAGTGTTTGCTGCGTATACATAGGAGTTAAATAAACGGTAGTTCACAGCACAAACAACGACAACAAATCTGAAATGACAAAGCGGAACCCTCACTCGATATTTATAACGGCTTGGTTTTAATTAATTTTCACAATTACTGTAATGGGAAGGGAGTGGCGACGAATGGAATGTATGCATTTGATTCACTGAAATCAGTCAGCAAAGAGTGAAAAATAGTGGCAGAAACAGCAGCAATGTTTATATTTATGCGTAAAGCAATTCAATGTTTGCAACATCATTTCATCGTCACTACCGTAGTCGAATCGACTGTCTTTTCGAACGGAATCCCTTTTCATATGACAATTATTATTAGGAAATTGATTGCTGCCTGTAGCATATACGAAACAAGTGACATGCTCCGACGAATGACTTCAATGGAAGGAATGTGTCGCAAACTAGTCAGGAAAATTGATTACCGAGCACGAGAAAAACCATAAATTTTAAACGGTAAAATTGATTTGTCTCAGTTGTTGATATAATTTACTGATTTTCCACACACAAACAGTCGTTTGACGTGTGTACACTTGTGCCTGCGAAGCAGTTGGTAATTTTTTTCTTCTTTCATTGTCCCTCTAATAATAGCAAACCATCTTTCACATTCCTTAAAATTCGAATCGACTCAATTGTGAGTTGCTCTTTTTTTTCTCTTGTCGGGGCCCAAACGAGCATATTATGAAATCATCATTGATATGAAGGTGGTTCGGCCACTCATTTCCAACAAGCATAAACATTTTTATTCTTCTTTTTTTTCTATTCTTTTCCCGTCGTTTTTTATGTTTATAATACATTTAGAAAATCGAAAAAAAGGGGGATCAATTTCCTGACCCTTCTGATTCGATGACACCCGAATATATGTATTATAAGAAAAGAAATCGGCAGCAAAATACAAACATACACAATAAAAAGCGGAAAAAGAAGAAGGAAAATCGTAAATCCAAACGTAAATGCGTAACATAAATCTTGCAGGCTTTGATTTTATTTAACTTGCATTTTTTTCTCGTCTTCTTTCTAAATAAAGTGGCTCGGGGTGTTATTTGTGTGTTTGAGTTCCGTGTATATTTTGTGTGCAAACAATGAAAATGGTATGGGTTGGTGATTGCAAGTGCGACAAAATTAATGCTACTGTCGTTTTATGGTACGCTGCTGCTTCTTTAAGTATTGCCGCATTTACGTATATATATGTGTGTGTATTTTATTTTTATGTATATGTGCACACCACATTTTATACATTTGCACATTCCATAGGTATTTTTACGGCTGCTGCTAATGCTTTCTCGCTGAATACCGATTTTTCGACACAATGATTTCTCATGGCGGAAAAGTCTTTCATTCGCAATGGAAAGCGAAAAAAAAACAGCAACAAAAATATGCTGCCATGGATCGAATGCCAAAGAAATATTGATGTTTCTATTTTTTATTGAGGATAGATAAGTGGAAAATAGCTGAAAATGGAATTGTAAATATTTGCTTTGTCTGATACAGCTTTATTGATCCTTTCGATATTCCTGGATGTTCCGTGTGCCGAATATATTTGTCGCTTGATGCTGCAAATTGATGTCGTCACAAACATACACTTTTTTCCCACTCACTTACTCACTCTCTTAACTCAGTCGCTCGCTAAAAAATCTCCCCTTCGTATTAATACATCGAAAATCGTCGAGCTAAAGAAAATGTGTCTGCACATGTGAAAACAACATTTTCATTTGGATCTTATGCAAATCGATTTGCATTCGTTCTGTAACACAGAGAGAGAGATGAAAAAGCAAGCCAATGAAAATGCGACAAAATAAATGTCTGGCACTTATTTACCGAGTAAATTGTGTGTTAGTGAAGCTCTAAGCAAATGTGAGAATTGAACTATTTTCTACACGGCTTTGACTTAACGTTTTTTCCCATATTTTTTTCTCTTTCGTCTTTTTTTACTTTCGTCATCAACACAGATTCGGATGATTCGCCGAGCGTGTATTTGCGTGACGATTTTTTAGGTGGTCCAACTGAATTGAGAGCACCAACAGCCGAACGAGCTGCATTATTTTTAGATTCAGCACTAGCATCACGTCTTCCGGGCAATTCGGAAGCGGCAATCATTTTTACGTTGCACGTATATCAGTATAGTTTAGCCGGAAAAGGTGGTGTTGCTGGCGGTCGAAGTCGTTTGCATCTTATTAATTTGGGCGGTTGTGCTAATCGCTCCGGTGGATTTCCTTTGTCCGGCATTGGTACCACTTTGTTTGCCATTCTTGGTGGTCAAAAGCATACACCAAACCAAAATCATCCGCTGACACCTCTACTCAAAGACTGTTTAGCTCCAATTACTTGTCACGTTACGATTTTGGCACATATCATATGTTCACAGGTAAGGCGGTTTGAATTTCAAAGAGAAGTCAGATGACGAACTTAAATGGGATTTTATTTGTTCATTCCCCTCGCTCAATTCAGACACATGCAGATGTTCTCACTACAGTACAAGTTGCATCACGAATACATAGAATGCGACGACGAAAACATCGATTGCCTTTGTCAACGCAAAAAGCATTAGGCTTTGATATTACAGGTAACACAAAAAAAAATTGACTCGCATAAGCAATGACAAAAAAAATCTATATATGAAAAGACGATGATTGTAACAAATTCAATTGAATACAAAAAAAAATTATAGGAAACTTTTCAAGTTCGGATGGTCCAGATCCTTCGAGCTCCGACCTATCGGCCGATACGGTAATTTATTTGGGGCCAAGCGATGATGCCACCGACGGTGAACATCCACCAGTTTACATCCCATCTATGAACTCTGGCGATAACCGATGTTCAATGAACAAAGCGTTAAAGGGATCGAGTGCTGAAAAACCCAGTAAACTACCGCTGAAAAAAACCACAAAACGTAAAACAATCAATTTCATTTTATTACCTTTTTTTGTGTTGGTTAAATGGTTTTATTTCCCCCGTTTCGGAATGAATAACACATTTTCTTTCATTTGATATAGCACAAAGTCCGGTACCGAACCAACGAACTGATAGCCTTAAGCGTAGATTAGCAACAAATTCAAGTCCGATATCATGCGAAAAACCAACCAGCGATCAAATGCCATCGTATCAATACAATCCATCGATACCATCGCAATCTCAATCCGTTTCATTGCCAAATTCACCAAAAATCATCGCGTCACAGGTAAGACATACACCAGCGCACATATCATCACCGAAGGGTTCACCGTTACGACGACCGAGCAACAGTAATCACGGAAGTCCAAAGCGGCAAGTGGGGGTCGAAGAGCAATGGATCGATGGTCCGAGATTGTCTAAATTTAAAGTGGCCGAAGCACGACACTTGATGCGCGAAATAAATCACGTTAAAAAGTGTGAAACATGGATTGATGGTCCGAAAATGTCGCCCAGCAAATCGATAGCCGTAGGTGGTGCAGTGCCAGCGTCATGTTCGGCACAACAAACATACGGATATATGGACACACACAAAAAAATCATGATTCGACAATGGGTGGAGAATCAAACAAATCAAGTGTTTAACGCAAGCAATTCAAGTCCAAAGATAAACGCTCACTCGCGAATATTGCCAATGCCGGTCAATGCCAAATGTACATCAGACGATGAAGAAATTTGTATAGAAACAACATTGAATGAAATTACCGAAAGTTTATGCGGCGGCAGCAGCAGAGGACCCAATCGTACGATGGATATTTCGATTCGAATGAGCGGGACCAAATCAGCTCAAGAAGTTGAAACCGAACACTTTGATGTTCGATCCATGCAATCGGCCATATCGTCACATCGACAACACGATTCACAAGAAGACGAAGACCAAGATAGCGGCCCATCCGAAGTCCCGCCTGCGCTTCCATTGATTGAACCACTTAGCTCACGGGAAATATCACACGATAGCATACATTTGATGTGCTCACGGCATGTCTCACGCGAAAATTTGGGATTAAATATTCAAACAATTGACTGCGGTCTACAAGTCACAGAAGAGGAAATTGCCAGAGAAATGGGACGGTATGTATTTATTCGCTTTTATGTTCATATTTTTTGTGTGTTCACTTCAATTTGCTGACGATGAAGTGCTGTTCAATTGATTGTAACAAAATAAATGCATCCTATATTTTATATTTGTTTCATTTTTTCCACGTCAGTGATCATCCATTGAGCGCATTGAGTCATGCAAATATGTCAGTTATATCCAGTTTTCGTGCGGGCGGTTTTGGAGATGCATTCAGCGATTGCGTGATTGGTGAACATACGAGGTAATTTTTTTACAATAAAAATAAATTTCCATAATCCGGATGATATACAACAGAGTATTTTCAATTCGTTATATTTGTTCAATCATGTTAACGACTGAGTAGAACGATAATTTCAGCATAAAAACATTATCGATTTGAATTCACTTATATATTTGTTGATTTTTTTTTTTTCATTTTTTTTTTCGAAAGGAACCAATTTGATCAATTAGCACAGCTGCGAGATTTGTACACGTCACAATTGGCAATGGCAGAAGTAACGCCAAATTATAAAATAAATCATGCTGGAAGTGTGTATAGCGAGCCAGCGTTTAGACTCATGTCAGGATCAGGCAGTGTATGTAGTGAGCCGGTATATCGAGCGCCCAGCCCAAGATGTCGTGATTGTCGTCAATCGATGACACTATCACGAACGCCCAGTCAAAGTTCATTGCCAAGTTTAAATGGTTTAATGCAAATCGGTGGACTGGATCAATATGCATCGTTACGCCACCCCGACGGTGCTTCTGATCCGAATATAAGACAAAAAACCGAACAAATCTTAACGGTCGATAGTAAAATAGCTGAGATTTTAAATGAACCAACGATAGTCGAGTTGATCGATCACAAAGTGATAAGTACGCATTCAATTACGCCAATTGTATCACAAACGCAAGTTCCACAATTGCCTCCATTAAGTCTATCAACGCCCGAAGCTTATGACAGTGGTCATGATTCATCCACTCCGCGAACTTCAAAACATTCAGGCATATCACGACGAGCCGAAAGCGGTTATCATAGTGTGGCAACGTGTTCGGCAGCAACAGCTCGTGATGGTGACGATTCTAGTTTTGGATCTGGTCCTCATGATGGTCCACATCTTTCACATGCTCAAAAGATAACGCTTAAAAAGCGAAATCGTCAAGAGAAATCATTGTGCAATTGGCTGAAAAATCCATTCACATGCACACAACCGGACACCGAAGGTGAGATCAGCGACTTCTAGTCGAAATATTCGCTTGAGTTATCATTTTTTTTCGTTTAAAATCTAAAGATAAAATACATAGTTAAGAACGTGCCGATGGTTCGTTTATATGTTAAACGTTAAATTCGTTGAATGTCTTCTTTGTTAAAATCAAATCGTTGATTTGTGTTTGCATTGGCTTATTTAATAATAGCAGTTAAACCAATTTTTTTTTCTTTTCAATTTTTTTTTTATTGTTACGTCGCCTTTGATTATGATTATTATTATTGAAGTAAAAGAAATCCGTTAAGAAGATTTGATAAAAAAAAATTCAACGAAACACACCTGAAACGATGATGTCTTCGACAAATGATTTACTAATTGTATTGAGTAGCTTACTAAGACTGACATGACTTTTTCCGCAATGTTTTTTTGCACATTGAATGATCGATTTTTAATGAACCCACTGTCATCTGATGATTTATTGCAGATGACGATTCATTTAAAATCGATCCATCGACATCAACGAACCAATTTTGAAGGGTAAACGAATTATACTACCATCTAAATCCAATTGGATTCTTTTTTAAAGTCATACAATGGAACTGGCTAGCCGCCATTTATTGGAATTTTTTCCATACCGCTACGTGGATTAGCCAGTGCTATTGTATGATTTATCCATATAAGACAAAGAGGGATTGTGTATAAATGCAACATTTTTTCAAAATCCTAAAAGAATTTGGTCTCTCTTGAGACATTAACAAAATTATATTGGAATTTTACACCTTTTTTTGTGCGTGGCGAATTAGGTCATTTTATGTCATTCTTATGACTAGGTAAATTAGTAAATCTATAGCTATTTATCCAGATTCCATGTAAAATATCGGTGAAATGAATACCTTTGAATGAAAATCATGTCTTCGGAACACAATATGTCTTCAAAAATTCGACGGCATTTTATCGCAACAACAAACTCTACATGTATTATATGAAAATCAGTCGTAAATATTTTCACTTGGCATTTATAATCCGAACTGTTTTTAAACCATACATTTTTCCAAAGCAAAGAAGGAATGCTGGAATATTTCGCGAAAATCCTTCTTCCCGAACAAACTCTTAAAATTTTCTTTGAAAAATTCCTGATTTCTCAGGAGAACTTTCGTTCGGGAAAACTATTTTCGGGAAATGTTCCGGCATTCACAGAGAAGCAAAGCTGCTTCAAAATGTATGAAGAAATGCAAAGCTTCTCGAGAAAAAATGCATAAGATACAGCGAAGCACTTCATTATCATTCAATTTTCACACAAAAAAAAATTAAGTTCACAAAACCTTTCAGAATTTACAGTTCTTACAGCAAAGTATTTCGTCTTTGTTTTCAAAGATGTTTCATTTTCATTAAAAATGCTTCAAAGTAATTCAGTTTAAGCGGCTTTTGCATGAAAATACGCTTCAATGTACTCAATGTGAATAAATGCGTAAATGTCGTCCAATTGCCACCAGCAAACTTGTGTTAAGTAAATAAGCAAAAAAATGACCGTCGTACTAGTGCCAAGCATTGATGAATAAAAAAAGCTTCACTGTCATTGAAGATGAAAATAAATATACATACTTATCAAGAGAAACATTAAGAAATCCGATACACATAACATAAATTCAATAGCCAACATAAAAATATACATATTTTATAATAAAATAAGTGAAACGGATTGTAATTTATAGTTAAAATATGTGAAGAAATCGACCGAAGAGCAGAAGTAATTAAGATAACGTAGAACCGTAATACAATAGAACATGTTACATGTCTGTGGCAATAATTATAAGTGGAAGTGGAATAGTTTCTGGCGAATTTTATAGATTGTACATTGAGATTCGTCTGCTAATGGATCATTTTCTTTACTTCGATGAATTGAAGATGATTCAAGAATATACCTCCGATTTGTATAACTGAATTTGAAATGTAATTTATCGAGTGCAATGCACTCTCGTCTCGACACCTATTTGATACAGTATGCATGAGTCTCCATGGCATTTCATTTACACAAAACAAATAAGATTATTATTTTCAACTGAAAATCCATTATGAATGAACGATGACGAATCTGACAAGTTATTTGTATAGCTTATATCATCCCAAACAGTTTTTGTCTCGAAATTTGAAGAAAGTAAATAGGATTAACAAACATGGACAATCTCATGAGAAAAATGCTCGGTTCGACCGCATGTCGGTTGTTCCGGCTGAGAAAACATGCAACCATGACTAGTCGTATTTTTTAGTTTTGAATGTAAGCAAGCAAGCATAAGAAACTGCAATCGAGTATATCATTGTAGCATTTGTATCATTATTATTGAGAACAAACCACATTTGGAATCAACATAACATGGATAATCCTATTGTAACATAAAATAAAATAAAATTATGAAAATAAATAAATTTTTTAAGGAAAATACCATCGAATCGTTTCATTTGCAATCATGTGGCACGAATTCGAGTCTCGCTCACAACTTGGCAAATCGTTTTGTGGGCACTGGTTGATATAACCCAAGTGTCGGAAATTGAAACCATGTCATTTAATCGTTACGATGATTGTATCAACAAATATAAACGCGGCAAACATTGGTTGAAAGCAAACGGAAACAGTGCGGCATCGATTTCATATTCATATAACGGTAATGGTAAGTATTACAAAACAAAAGTTAACTCAAATCAAAAACCATATATACCCACACAAGACCATCTTACAATCGATTCTTGAATGCAACGCTGCTAATAAAATGTTCGCATAAATGTTAAAAGTGAACAAGAAAATGGCCGGAGATGAAATAAAAACATGTATTCACCATTAAATCTAGCATTAAATTCAATTACAATTTCATGTTAGAACATTGTCCCAAACTACCTTCGGTACGTAAACGTTTCAGCGAAAAATTGATAACATACGTATATCGTACTGGAACATACGTACATGAAAATGGAAGCGAAAAATAAAAGCGGCACACAGAGTCATGTAGCGTTTTAACAAAGAGAGCAGGAAAACTATTAGCACGGTTCACCAATAAATTATTGCAGTAAAGTTGCGTGTAACTTTTGGGCTAATATGCGTGTTTGGAAATGTTTCGTGTGCCACTTTTTTGTTATACTCACTATTCAACGTCAATACGAAACGCATATATGCAGCAATTGATTCTCTGCGCTGCCGCCAAACATAAAGATCTAATAGAAAATGTTTTGCTAACACGAAACCATTTCTGATAAAGACGGGGTTTTTACAGTTCTTCCGTTACGTAATTACAACACTTTTTCCTATGTTTTTCACTTAAGTTATAGTTTTTATTTGCAGACCACATTTTATAAGTACTCATTTCAAATGAAAACAAAAAAAAACAATGAAAAACATTCTTTAAAATTTCCCATAATGGCGGTTTCGATTGTGAGTTAGATAAAAATTAATGTGCCACACGACTAAAGTAATCAAGTTTTTAAAGGAGATTTCCTCTGTTTATTCTTTCCGTGCAGAGACGACTGCGAGAGCCCGAGAGTTATTATCAAACTTAAATGAACGGCAAAGTTTAGTGGTTAACAGTTCAAAGGACACAATCATTGGTTTTCATATTAAGTGCAGCCACGACTGGCGACAAGTGTCATCGGTTTCGTGTTTTATGCCGTTGCCGCCCCCTTTTCCATGCGAACATTCAAACCAAACATACAATTTGGAATAGATATGATTCAAGATCAAAATGTGGAACGAAATTAAATGACACACGGCATCTTGAAATGGTTTGAATCCATAAATTGTTAACGCCAATTAAACACTTTAAAATTGCGCTCAATTTGCGCATACCGAATATTCTAGTGAAATACGAGCAGCTCATACTGCGTCCATAAAACAGAATAATTTGATTTAAAAAATTAACTTTCACGTCTTTCTTTCGTCGGTTCTAGATGTTCTAGTGTACAGCAAACACGCGTCTTGCAAAACAGAAATATCACGATGACGCATTCATTCGGTTGAGACAGGAAAAAAAGTTTCCCTTGAATTCGTTCTCATAAAATCTACTCGAAACATTTAACGAAATAGAAAAACTTGCTTTTTGCTCTTTTTAATGCCATTTTCTTCAGCATCATAAGTTTTCGTTCGCATTGTTGAGTTGTTGTTTTGCCGCTATTTTTTTCGCTATCTTCGCTCTCCCTGTGCCACCGCCGCCGAATATCATTCGGCATTTTTTTTCGGTATCATCGTTCTTTAATTTAAGTTGAAACTTTTAAGTGAACTTGTTTCCCTATTTTCAAATTTATCGCATTTTCAAATGCGGCAGTTGTTTTTTTTCGGTTACTTATTCAGTACTATACAGAGACGGAAGGAATCGCATCATAAAAAATGTGCGTGTTAATCTCGTGCATAAACACAGGTAAACTCCAAGATAAATAGTCTGGGATAACTGTGATTTACATAAAATGTATTTGTGACTAGAGCGACTTCACTTTCATTTGAATCGATAAATTCGACGAAAAACCATATTGAGCGCACATTGAGTAGCGGTGAAACGTTCATTGACGATGAAATTACGATGCATAAACTGAAACTTCGTTGAAGTTTAAGAGTAATTTAATCATACAGCCTATAATCATTTAAACGTAACTAAGTATCCCTGTGGGGTATTTGAACACAATATTCGTTAATTTATTCGGGACTCTCTTCACCTTTTCCACTCCGTATCTACCAGCTCATTAAGTTTTATAATAATGATTTTGTAAATAATCTGGTTGCATCTCTTTTTTCTCTCTCCATAAAGGTGAACATGGATCGATTATGTCGAGAGGGTGGCAAACTTTGACGCGGCTAAACGTTTCGGGTTTTCAGTGTCATTTAATACACTGAATGTGATTTTTGATTATGATTTCCGACACTCATGGCCAAGATTCTTTTTTCGATAAAAGAAAACGAAACAAATGCGAGATATCTTCTCACGCAAAAGCTTCTAATATGTCACCGGATGCTTGTCTCTCATTTTTGGACGTGGATCAGATAAAAAGAAATTTTCTTCCGGCAAATATAAAGGATAAGAATGCACAGTAATTAAGATGACATCCAGACCTTTCTGCATGTTTCAGCCAATACAATGTAACATTTACATATTTGTCACATGCTAAAGGTTGCCATTTTCGAGGCGGTATAATTGAGACAACCATATGTGGCAATGGTGACATTTAGTCTATGATGAGTCATAATTAATTCTGAAAAATAATTAAAACGTACCAAACGGTCAACGAGGGGCATGTTTGCCATTATTATGGTTTTATTCAGTTTTTTTTCTCTTTTGTTACTTTTGTCAGCGATGACTTCATATGCAAACAAACATTTAATACATTAAATTCTCCGACTTTTTGCCGTAATGAAAACAAAAACCTTATTTAAATAAATAATTTAACAGTTGAAATGAGCTTTATTCAACTTAATTTACCGAAGAAAAAATGAAACGGTTTGGTAACAATTCGAGTATTTGCCAAGAAAGCCCACTCGAAATGATGTGGCAGTTAATAAAACGTCAAACTGATTATTTAAAATTTAAAATAAAAAACAAGAAGAAACAGTGAAAACACTTGTAAGTACACTTGAGGTGCTTGTTGAAAAACAACAAACTCGGTGGAAAACTTTTGCTCCGGCGAAGTTGTTGTTTATATTTCCGGAGAGTTTATGATGTAAAGCATAATTTTGCCCTCATCGAAATGCATGTTATTATGCTTCAAAATTCATGAGATGATAAAAATATCAAAATAAACACTTAACGAAGAATATTGTAATAATTTACAATAATCGACTTAAGCACGTTCAAACAACCGGTGGTAACAGAGAACAGGGGCGGTAGAGATGCATTTGCCTATCCACAAAAAAATAATAATAAATGTCGCATCTATCCACACAATGTGGATTCCACACAAAGTATGTGTGTGTTTTTCACAAGCCACATCTTCATTACTGTAGCAAAAACACAAAGTGCAAAGAGCATAGGCCAAAATCAAATATTTTTTTCACTCTCTCTCTCCATTCATCGAAGTTATTTTACCGAGAGTTCGATGTACATCGGCAGTTCCGAATCAACTTGGGTGCTACCATAAATTATTTATTCATAGATAAATTTTCGCACAAACATTTTACCCCCAAAATGTAAACAGTTTCGTTTATCTTTTAATATAAATTTAATATTTTCCGTTCTTATGTTTTATGTTTGGTGTGTATATGTATGCTGTACAAAGATTGTAATTTATGTAAATTTGTGTGGGACACACTGCTATCTTGTGTGTATGGAATTTATGGGCGAATCTCTGTGTGTGCATCGCATAGCAGGCATACGACTCTTTGTGTCTGTTTGTTGCTTTTCCATTCTCATTCCATCGGCTTGGTACAGCAGCCAGCATTCGAAGGGGGATCGTTTTAGAAAGATTCCATAGATTATGAATTCGACATTAACCGCATGTGAAAGACTATAGCAGGCAGATCCAACAGCTCAGAAAACTACAACAATCTAATAATTGTTTCTGAGGGCGTTTGTGATTTTTGTATGGTGAGCACACAGAATGCCATCGTACTTGTAGTCTCATTAAATGGTGTTTAAATAGACGGAAGGACTTTTGAATGCATGCTGTATCTGATGCAGATACACACATTTCGATACTTAAAACAGATTATGTTTACCTATGACACACACACAAACACACAAAATGAAGGGTCGACCGAAAATGCTTTGATTCTTTAAGCGAATTCCTTAAAACTTGCACATATACCTCAAATCACATTGCTCTCTGCCACAAAATTCATACGATTTGTTGGTATTGTAAAACTTTCACCTCACAATATAACAGTTGCCGTACATCTCATCGTTGTCGTTCATTTATATAAAAAAAGAATCACATCAAAAAGAAAAATCACAGGAGCAAAACATAAAAACGAAAAGATTGCCAAAGAAATATAACTCATATCGCATTTTTTCGGCTGAAATTGTTGCGACTTTTGAATTTTTGCCGTTGTCACACAGTGAAGACATAAAAAATAGACACACATACGTTCGGTTGTTATCTGTTGTATATGACAGCTTTTCATATGTTTTAATAATTTCGTTTGCATAGATTCAAGTTTTATTCTTATGGAAAAGAATATCGAAAGAGAGGGAGGGAGAGAGAGAGAGTGCAAGAAGAGATATGGAACTTATTGTGCATGTCTTCTTCCTCTCGTTTAATATCCCTTGCGGTGACGTCTTAATAGGATAAATTGCTTTAGACACCCTTAACAACTTTGAATGCGTGCTTAGTATTTTTCATTGTCACTTAGAATTCATGGAATAAAATGAAAAAAAAAAACGTAACGAAGCGAAGAAGAAGAAGAATGGGTGCATGTCGAAAATCAGGATGAATGAATTGTACACACATCGATATAATATGTGTACGTTGTTGAATCTACACATTGTTGTAACTTTAAGGCAGTTTATCATCGGCAAATGGGAATGAGTGAAGCACTCTCACTAAAACTTTTCAGTATATGAGACCGATGTGAAATCGTTTGTTTTAACCCACCACCAGCGCGCATACACACACAAACTCACATCTAAACACACGCACATATAATGCTCGTTAGTCAAAACTTCACTTGTGGCGCTTGCACCTGTGTTTTTCGAAACCGCATGGCGTGAAAGAAGCAACGACCGCACGAACGAAAAAGAGACTCAAACAACAAGGAAGATTTGAAAGCATTAACCGTGTGCGTGCGTCTCTATCATATTTTTGGATTTATTTATTAGATGGTTTCGCTAATGATTGCCGTGATGATAATATTGATCATTTGCTAATACGTGCGTTGGCTTGTTCCATTGTATTTATTCTTTGTCATAATATCAAAGCATTAATCATTTCCAATATGCTTTGGCATACACCAATAAACGAAACGCAAAAGAAAAATGTAGCGAAAAATGGTAATACATGAATGGTATACAAATTTCATATTCCGAGATAAACAACAATAATAATAATTTCTTTTATAAATGAATTCAGTAAGTAAATATGAACGACAATGTCGAAGACAAATGAACCCATGACACTGAACCGCACTGAACGCAAGAGAAGCGAGACGACAACGTTGCAACTGCTCCTGCACTCAACTTTATATGCTCTTCAATATTCCCATGTTTCACTTTGCCAGACACAAGTAAGACCTTTTGAGTCGGACCACTTTAATCCCAGTGAACTGAATTATTACATAAAATATTCAACATCATAAAATAATAATTTCTGGATCAACTTCGATTCGAAGGTGAAAATTAATTATACTCATTGGAATTGTTTTTGCTAGGTTTTGCTGCAGTGCAGAATGAAGAGCGTGCACACACACACAAAGTGTCTGGCCACTTGTATCTTGTCCGAAATAAATAAACGAAATGAATACGCAATGATAAAAATAAAAGAAGAAATGAACCCTGAAATGAAATAAGTTTTTATTGTTTTGATATGCAAATGGAAATCTTCATTTCGATAGAACTTGTGTATTTCTCACTGGTCTTTTGCACTTTTATGGATTTTGAACGGGCTATTTAATTTAAGGCACCCCGAAAAATACCAAAGCAATTCTCGAAACGTAATGAATGGAATATGAAAATATTCCAAGTGAAAAGAGAAGAAGAATAAAAAAGAACCAGCAGCAATATACACACAACACGGTGTATAGTAAAAATTATTTATTGCATGTGGGAGTCTATTTTAAGAAATGAATGTTGTGCTTTTTCCCTTGGTTTGACCGAACAAGAGAGGTTTTTGTATTGTTGTTTTCAGCGTGTTTTGTGTTGAATGGCTGCCAAAAAGAGAGCGAAACAAGAAACAAAAAAAATGTACATTTTATTCCACACATATACACAAGCACAATGCAATGGACTTTGGCATGAAAAGCGTGTATCAAAAACGTTTTGAGTGGTGCGGCCTTTGAGTGTGTCGAGCTTAAACATGTAATGTTATTCACGTTATTCATTATTTTTGTTCAAGTGTTTTCCATTCAACTAATTACAAAACAAAGCGAAATGTTACCGGATTTTTTTGTTGTTTTTTCTGGTATAAATTCATTCATACCATCGCTTTCATCCAAAATACTGACATGTGAACAATGTGCCATCGGCTGCACACAGAAACAATATATACTTTTTTCTGTTATTTTGTACACATATTGTTCGGTTTAACTGGCAAGCCAGTCTTTTGACATTCCAATATGCGAACGGTTTTTGATATTTTTCGCTTATTATTGTTGTTTGTCAGGTCCTTTATTTCAATCCAGTTATTTGTTCTTTCGGTCGGTATTGTTGCGGTCCTTTTTTTTCTCATCACCTCTTTCCCTTGTTCTCTCTCTCTCTTTTCGGTCTGCAATTCATTTTTTCGTTTGATTCGTTATTTGTGAATGGTCGTTTCAATGCTGTCATTTCATGTTTTATTACAGATAAAATATTACATCTCACATTGACTAATAACATGCCATTGCGATGCAGGTGCCTCTCTCCCTTTAGCAACCAGCCGGTGTATATTTGTATGAGATTGGAGACTTTTTTTTGCGAATCTCGCTAATGAGCGCCATCTGATTTTAGTGTGAATTAGATGCAAAAACTGAATTTAATTCTGTAGCATTGAAATGAAAAAGTGAAAAAACAACAACAATAGCACGGCCACACAGAGCTGTACATCTATGCGTGCTGATGCATACATACACATATACGCTTTCTTCATTCTTTCATTCCATTGCTATACGTATCTCACTGGTCAACAGATCTATGTAGCCATGTTACTGTTGTTGTTTTTTTTCTCTTTTTCGATTCAATTCATTGTAATTGAGTTCAACTATGGAATACAAGATGGCACAGATGAGGGGAATTCGCATTTTGTCTCTTCATAGGCTTAGCCGGTTGTTAGCAACTGCACAAAATCGACCACAAAATTGAACGAAAAAACACACACATTCACGTTAAAATGATCATACCGACGTCGCACAGAGAAATGAAAGATATAGAGACACGAAACAGGAGCATCAACACCATCAGCACCAGCGGTGGCCGTGGCATTGGCAAATATAGAGTCAAATTTTTATGGTATAGCTACCAAAGAGGGGTTTAAAAAATTGAAAAACCCACAACCAAGCACAACAATATAAATTTACAAAACGTGTTGGGAATATGGTATTGTAACCGTGCTGCCATTTCCTCTTCATATTTTGCTACATCTATTCGACTCATTTTGACTTGAGTACGTGTGTTTTTTTTTTTCGGGTTACGCAATTCCACTTGCTCTCTATTTTACAATATTAATACTTGCTGCGTGAACAACACCAAACGTATGATGCTCAAACACTCACGTGCATTACAAATTCAAAAAATTTCATTTTATTTTATTGTTTTTTTTTTTCTTCTTTGCTGCGGTCGGATTTTTCACTTTTCCCACTAAACCGAATGCGAAATGTCGATTTACTTCAATCGACAGAGCTTCAGAGCATCCAATATTGGTTTATTGAATTATGCAAAATGATATACAAACGAGTGCCAGCATTGCAATAAATTTTGAATAATTGCTCCAATTTCACATTCTTCTCATGAAAGCGAAACGTCAAACGATGATTAAACTGATGAGGTATTTCAAGTGAAATAGAAATGCTAGACATTCCATTGGCGAAGTGCTTTGCTAAATTGATGCATGCCAACACGCAACAATCATATATAACTCGAACCCTCGATGAAAGCTTCAAGTCACCCGAACGACGACCATAAGGTCAACAGAATCTTCTTTTAAGAACTATAGTTCATTCCACATCAAACCTAATTAAAACAAACGTGCTTTATGAAGCACATATCTGACATGGCCCGACGATGGAAGACCATGGCACGATTTCAATGAACACTCTATTTGAATTGATTAACAGTGGACATTTGAAATGCCGAGCTCCTCTGAGCTGGCTGCAAATGCTTTTAGTTTTGAATTCGTTTATGACGCTTGAACAATTTTCAATATTGATTCCTTCCATACCGACCAAACTAAAAATAAATAAAAAAAAACAAAACAAAACAACATGAGCATAAAATTCTCTTATTATAACTATTTTTTTTGCTAAGGGCGCCATCACGATCAATCAACTTTATTTACATGTTGTTTTATCGAACCAATAAATAAAGTATGTTTATTATTGCACCCAAACGAGGAAAAAACTATGCGATATGATATGCCAATCATAAAACATATCACAAAGTCCCCGTTATAATGGGTTGAAATGGTTTCATAATGAATGAAAATGGTAGCAAACATATTCCACATGCTAGAAAGCGGCTGAATTCTATTTTAAATTTATGTAACTCTCATGACCCGCCAAATGCAATAAAAAATACGATTTTAGTGGTTTTATCACCGCCATAATCTTCAAATAAATTGATAATTAACTACCATTTTTACGATTACATGCTCTAAACACGAACTACAACACCGAAAAACGTAAAACTTTATTAATGAACGAAACATGAATACAATATGAATCACTATATAAACAAAAAATAAAATAAAAATGCCAAAAAACGTCGAACAAAAGGTGCGAGATTTACTACATTTCTTGGCATAAAATGACACTCGCTGCGCAAGTTAAATTCTACTTACGCCAAGCATAGTGTGCCCAACATTTTCACAGAAAATGAAATAATAAACAAGTTATTGTTTTTCAATCATTTTTGGCATGTTTTTTTTATCTATCTTATTGTCAGCCGAGAAATTTAATTCAATCAGTTTTGCTATTAACGTATTTTCATAAAATTGAAAAGTTCCAAAAATTATACCAAAATTATTTTCATTTAGTGAAAAAGGATAAAATAGAAAGAAAACTCATATTGTGATGAACATCCAAGGAAGGTGCCCAGAGCGAAATATCACATTAGAAATATATTTGGGGTGGCAAATTTGCATCTTTCCTAGGGCGGCACCGTTCAAGGTTTTACAATTACAAAAAAAATAATATCTATCTAAACAGTTATTGAACATCAATGTGTCAAGAAAAATTTCTGGTGTAAAATTGGGAAAGTTAAAAGTTATTTCAAGAAACATATTTGCTAAATCAACAATTTTAATCGTTTATAATCGTACCAAACTCAAAGTTCGAGCTATTACTCTATAATATCTATGCGTTGTATTTACTTGCAACCACTCATGCCTGTCTACCAACAGCCCATACGTTCGAAAAATACTGTTGGTAACACATTGCATATTCTTCCTAGCTCCAAAAAAACTTTACGCAACACCAAGTAGATTTGTGCATTTTCATGAATATTTGATTGATCAAAAGCCTTCGTAAAATTGCAAACGGCGGCAAAATCATTTTGATTGTCATTGTGACAAGAAGATCTGGCACTGTTTCTGTAAAATGACATTTAGTGAATTTGATTTGTTAAATCATGGAAAAACAAAATCAATTTACCATTCACCGCATTCAAAGTCATCTATAGCGAGGGGTTCTATTTTGAATGATGTTGAATAATTTTGTGCTGTGTTGGTTTCGATGAAAAATTCATTAATTTTAACCCTCACTTCATTAAAAACCGGCCGTATGCGACTATTTGCCAGAGAAAATGTGAATTATAACTTTGGGCAATATTTGATTGATAACTTGAGCACAAAATGCAAACAAATAATCCGAGAGATTTAACTTCAATTAAAAGTTAATACGACATCATACACTCTCTCAGTGTATGAGTAAAAAGTCAAATGTTGTCTGTTTAATCTCTCTTACCAACTTGATTTATGTGCAAGCATTGGAATCGGACGCACCTAGTTTTTGCCCGAAATGCGAAATAGATACTTTCGGTCGTAATAATTTAATATGATTTTTATGAAAGACGAGGGGAATGCGTGTGTGTTTGTGCAAGGATTTTGATACTACTGTGCGTAAATTGTAGTACATGAGTGCGTATTTCAAGTGGAATTTCATTGAGAAGGGTTGGTTAGCCTACAAAGACTTTGATGCAACCAATGTGTCCCGTTATTTTAGATCGGCTATAATAAAGACACACGCACAATGCCAAACACTGTATGATGTGGAAGAAATTCATTTAAGCAAAACATATCGCCCATTCATTTTCCATATCATACGTATACGACATAGATTTATTTCCCAACAATATAAAACGATAGCAGCGTATTTTATATTATAAATGGAGAGACAGAAAAATTGAAAGAAGGAAAGAAAAAAAAAATTGAAATTTTAATCAAGATACAGCAGCTCATCTTCAAACATATTAATTCCCGCAGGATACTGTCATGAAGTCGATTTCAACCAAAGAAAATTCGCATTTCTTCATGGATTTCGTATCGTTTTCGCAAACGGCATGCGATGAAAATCAAATGTATTTATATATGTATAGATTTTTAAGACCGGCATCGATATGCAGAAATTGATTCAATCGAGAGAGCACAAGGGAATGCTAATTTTATATTCATGAAAATCTGCCATTTTAGAATATTAAATAAAAATCAATTCATTGCCAACCGGATCGAAATGCGTATGTGAAGAACATTATATATATCTTCAACCGAAATAGAAATCATTCCATTTGAAAATTCTCGATGCTTACAAAATTCACTCACATCCATTGATTAGGAGTTTATCCATTCAATCGAAATGTTCTTTTTTTCGTCTCATATTTTTTTTATCCATTAAACTTTCAGTGTTGAACAGTGTAATTCGAAAACGACAATAGAGTTAGTTTCAAAAGTCAAGAAGTTCATTGACTTGACACCGTTTGAATTGAAATGTATTCCTTTATTCTCGTTCAAATGCGCACAAAGCCAGTAATCAGATAATGAAAACGATGAGAAATTTTGTGATTAAAAACAAGAACAATCGCATATAATTCATCTTTTGCACTTTGTTCGGATGTTTAGTTTTTAGGACAATTCGTAATTTAATTTTTCTTTCGCTTTCGTTCTCTTCGTGGAAACAAAGGAAAAAAAAGTGAAAAGAAGGAAATCCTCTTGTTTTATGTTCCATTAAAAACAGCAACTCAACACATGAATGCATTGCGCATAGTGTGTAATTGCAACTGACTATATATGTGAAGAGAGTGTTAAATAGACTTTCCATGGAAACGCAAAAACCGAATGAAGATAAAAGCATCAACGAAAATGAAAGAGTAAATGAAAAACCGCAGACATTGAATATGTGCATGTGTGTGTGTGTGTGTGCATTTGCGTTTGTGGAATTGCGGTAACAATAAAACACAATACGTAAAATTGTATCAAAGAGAGAAAGTCTTATGTGTATGTGTTTTTTTAATTATTTCCATCATTCTCACCGTCTTTTGAGTATTATAAATTATTGTAACTCATTCACACTGCTTTAAAATAAAAAATGAGTGAAGTGAAAGGCGATTCGACCAAATGTATGTGAATGTGATGACATCAAAGGATTCGGTGCATATGAATGAATATGCTCTTTTCTGTCGCACACAAGCTTTTGCTCCCTTTGAAATCCAATTGAATCGGATAAAATCTCTAATCTGTGTCAACTTACTTGAGCAAACAAACGAAAACAATGTCAACTACATACGAGTTGTAAATCAGTGTTTCTTAACACCAATAAACACTGTGAATTATTTGAAAATCCCATATTTGCCCCAATTCCTATTGAAAATTCACTGCTTATAAAAATTGCTGCGATCCCTCGTTTCAGCAATGCAGTGGCTGTAAGAACATTTTCAATGGAAAAAATCCATCAGATTTCGTATTTTATACATCACACCACAAAGAGAAAGCATGTGCTTTTTTTATATTGCAGCTAAATATACATATATGCAACAAGGGAAGCCCCTATACATCACCCATACGCTCACAATTCATGGTAAAGTAGTGATTCTATCCGGAAAATCGTATAAAATCACAATGAAAACTTTTCCAATTTTTATCCGAGAATCGAATAATCACATGAATGATTTGCGTCTTTTCATTCCTTTTTTCACTTGCATTGAATTGCTTGACAGCGCCCTTCCATCGTCACTTCTCTTTTAAAAAAAGAGACTAGAATATGTGCAATAGTGAGACAAATGCGTGACAGCGACAAAAAACGGGATCAGGCACCAATATGCATGTATGCTTTCCATGCGTGTGCTCATATTGGAAACAAATTTGCAATCTGATGTGCTCTTATTATGCGGTCATAAACATTTTACGATGGCAACGATTTGTAATAGACTAAATAGAGCGTTGAGTTGGGTTGCTCTTTTTGGTTGCTCAACTGGTATCATGACGGTTTCAGAGCTGGTTTCAAACGAAAGTGAATGCGGTTGAACAGTGACTGTCCCCATCTCGTTGAAATTTGATGAGATTCGATTCGATGTTATCAGAAATAAATCTCATTTCCAGAAAACATCCCGAATCACATTGTTACTGATGCGCTCACAGACTAATAACAAAAATGTTATCCATCTTTATTTCATTTTTTTTTTAGCCGCTTTCTATTTTGTAACAAAAACTATATATGCTGAACCACTCTGCCAACAAGCAATGCAAACAATTCAAATATAATAGACTTATGAAGCAGAAAAGAAAGAGAGAAAAAAAGGGGTACATAACTCATATATTGCTTTTAAACTCCTATTTATTTTGCATTTGACCCACATTACAGATTATCATAATCGCCGATATATTGGATGCATAAAAACATGGGAAAACAATTTTCATCGAATAATCGGCGAGACGATGGATACACTATGACGCAAACATATTACACAGAATGAACACACAGGAACAAAAAAGTATCCAATGAGATTGAATACGAGCTCAAACATAGTAAATTTTGTTTGAGCATATTTGTGCTGTGTTTACTTTCGGGCAAAATGACGGTTTATTGTACAAAACAACATCAACCTGCATACAATGAATCATTTCAGTCATTTGATTTGATCCTCTGAATGGGTTGTATCGCTTCAAATCCCTTTCACAATCAACTTTTTACATGTCACTGCCCATTCTGCCACTCTCTTTCTCCCCCCGCACATCGCACATAATCTCCGTTCCGTTTTCGCAACCGAATTGCCATCTGCCTTGCGACGGATTCATAAAAATTTATTTTGAGCATTTGATTCGAATGGAAAATGGTCTTTAAATTTTTGCACTTTTGTATTTGTGTGTATCAAAACAGTGTTAAAATGCAATGATTCTAAAGTTATCAAACATTTTACTATCATAATTTGAATTTGTGGTAACTTTATACGGCAGTGTTAAAATGCATTGTCTCGCAATATTCAAACTGAATGCTTATTGAATGCCATAAAAATGGTAGTTTAATTTTTGTTTGGAATTTTATTGTTTTCTTTCGAATTTAATTAAATTTTTGTCATGAGTTGAGGTGATATTTATTTTTTGCTGCAAAAATTGCAATTGAAACGTTTTCATATCAACTTGGCGAATAAAATTAAAGTTTTCGTTTGAGTTATTACGTTCTCTCGTTCACCGTGTTTTTGCTATTTGAGTTTGTCTTTCGGCAAAAATGGAAAAGTTTTTCATGGTTGCGTGATTTAAAATGGCATACGTCGTGTTAGTTTGCTGTTTGCAACACTATCATTGTTATGCAAATATTTTGAAATTGTCGTGGTTGATGTTTGTTAGATTTTAAATAAGAAAAATGCCTCCGTTTTTTTTGTGCGTCCAACACAATGAAAGTTGGTAAAGTTCATGAAATGCAATATGATAACGGCGATACAGTGGTGGAATGTTCACAAATGGAATTAAGTGATTATTATGTGACTAATGTCCATTTACGGGTTTTTTGAGACCGATAAATTTTCACATAATTTTGGATTTGGCTAGATCTGGCTAATCTAATTGTAAGCGCATGGTAAGAATATCCGATGTATCATTGAGTTGGTGAAATATAATTGCCTTGTGCGGAGAGATAATGGGGTGAACCCATATAGAGAGAGAGAGAAGAGAGAAAGTGGTGTGAGGCAGTGAGCGTGAGTGAGTGAGGGAAGCTAAGAGTCATTGCATATAGATAATGGCCATTTACACTTTGTCAATACGATAACATGGGGATTGCAACTGTGATTTATATGCGTCAAAATAAATATGTGCGCTGGTGTATCGCATCACGCTATGAGAATGGCACACACACACATACACGAGTCGTCCACACTTTCTTTAACGGCACTGAATGCGGTCAGCATATGCAAAATGCATGTTCAACTTCAAATTATACAGATTCGATACCAATATCTGACGAAAAGGGGTACATTTAACAAAGTTACGCACAGTTCCGATTTGCTGGTGAATTTATCACTATCACAACTTACTAAATGTGATTGATTAATTCAGATTATCCGTACCGAGCATACAAATGGACGCGTTGTCGTCCATTGGACGTGCCATTCAAAGTGCACAGTGGGTGAACGAACGTGTTGTGCGTGCTGTGTCACGTCTTCAACGAACCGAACATTATCCCTCAACACACACCATTGCGATACACGAAATTTCCTGATCGATTTTTTCAAATTTATTATGTTAATCGGATCCGATCGATGACCATTTTTTCTTTAAATTCCCAAACAGTTAATTCAAAATGTGTCGAAATGTGCAAATAAATGCAGCGTCATTTTGCAAGTGAATTGAGTGGATTTTGGGAGCAAATCGAATATCAAACTGTTTGCATTATTACATGAAGTCAACATAAACAATGCTTTATTCTCCGTTGTCCCGGTTCACATTGGGTGTGACTGCTTTTGGTCGAACGATTTATTTGATTTTTATTTATGACCATAACGTGAGTTAAAGCATTGCTCAAGGAAATGTGAATGAAAAGTGTCATTCAAAACGAAAATGAATAAAACAGTAGCCAAAATGGGCGAATCAACGAGCAAATTTTATCTCTTTACATGCAATAAAATCATTGTATATGAACGAAATGGATTTTGAATGGGTGATTTGAACAAAAGGATCATGCTGTGACAATGTTTTTAAAAATCGAAACGCTTACATTTCAACGATCACGCTCAAACCATCCGATTGCGTGGCTGATAGCGGATTTTTATGAACCGTGAAAATTATAATTAACTAGACAGTCCCACAGACGATTCAGCATACTTTTAATCAGACGTCTGTTTTTGGGTTCTTTTTTATCCTTAATTGTTTATCACAGCGGGACTGCCAACTGAACACACTCACATGTGACATGACACACATAAGCGACTTTTATTTTGAAATATTGCCATTGGAATAGACTACAGAAGCATACAAATTAGATAAGAAATGAATAATAAGCATTTACATTGTACACGCATTCAATTTAATTTGTAATGTACTATATTGGGTCAGTTGAAATAGTTGAATTTGTGCTTGTAAAAAAAAGGTTTTTGAACTCAAGAGATTATTGTGTACAGAAATCATGAAGACTAGAATGAAGAAAGATCGATTTTGTTGCCTAATGACTTTTTTAAGTATGGGACACATTGTTTTTTCAAATAGAGAATTCAAGTACGCTTCCGTCCATTCAAGTACGTTTGCAGGGAAAACGTTTTGAATATACAGCAAATAATCTGACTCTTTTTTCTTTTGTTTTCCTCATCTCACCCTCTTTCTTCCTGCCACTCTCTTTAACTCGCTCTCTCTTTCTCTCTTCTCCTTTTTGCCACTTTGGTAACGTTTGTTTGGGTTTTTGTGATTATTATGAATATTTTCACTGTCGGATTAATCCTACTTCCATGATACAAAACACGCATATTATTCCATATCCCATATTATTTTTGGAGCGCCTTTTGCCGCGCCAAATAAAACCAAATTAGGCTCATTTCAGAATAAAGGCGACTTGCCTCTGTTTAGTTTTCAACGATGTGTGGATTAAAAAATAGTTCAATTCTAATGGCATGGTTGGCATTCTTCATCATTCTAATTGCCATTTAGTGTGCCAAAAAACCATAATATATCCAATTTATTGACTTATCTCCATATTAATATCAATTTTCGTTCCATAAAAATATTTGTTTTTCATCTTTAATGTTAACACAATCGAATAAAACAAAATAAATTATTTGTGGAACAAGCAAAATAATCCGTTGGAGAGCGAGAGAGAAAATCGTATATAAAAATACGCATTTTATTAAATATGCTTATTTTGCATGCGGAGCCAAAACAAAATGAATTTCATGAAAATGAACCGAACTTTCCGAAATTATATGAAAACATTTATATTGACGAGGAAAAAAAAACTACTGTGACGAAGAAATTGCGATGTGAGTTATGGCGGCAAATAACGAAAAGGGACTTTGCGTTCACTATGACATGTTTATTATATTCGTAAAACTTTCAAACTAGCATAAATTCTCGCAAAACAATCACCTCTCCGGCAGAAATGTTTGAACTTGAGTTATATTGAATTGTAACGAACACTCATTTCGGGGCAAAATCTAGAACAAACTATTCGGAAATTATGACAAAATGAAGGGCAATTGAAACCACAAAACACTTTCAATTTTAAAGGAATCATGTGTTTTATTTTAAATGACGAAAGTCAAAGCAAAAACTATTACATCAAAAGCAGTTTTTATTTTAATATAAAGTTAATTTAAAATAACATTTTTTCTTTTAAATAAATTTCAAACGTGGCAAATCAACAATACACCAAAAATCCAATGAAAAAAAGAAGTTCCACGCAAATCGTTTGATTCATTTTGAAGAGTAATGTTTGTTATTCACGGTTTCCGTAAAGATATATGATTGCCTTTCTCCCCTCTAACTGTCGATTTGATTTATGGCAATAAACCTTAAATTGGCAACTTACTTATAGTGTGAACATGAAAACAAAAGTTTTAAAATATTCACAATGTTTGGTTTTTTTCCGTCTTGTATGTGTACAAAATCTACGTTAGCTAGTCTTGTTAAAAAAACGCAGATTTGAAACTTTTCATTGGATTTGGTGTGTGTATGCTTACCACGCAAAGACATTTCGAATAAGATATATCAGAGGATATCAGAGTCGAACGGATCCGGCAACCGTTCGCCTTTCTCTTTTGTTTATTTCGGTATTAGCATTAGAGCGATTCAAATCTTTTCGTACATTGTTAAATCAGCTCCTTCCACACGAATCGTATACTGTGTGTGTGTGTTTTTTCTTCTTTTGTTGGAAACATTTAACAGAAGCGAAAATCTTTACGCTTTTTTGCTTTAGCGAAACGGGAGAAAAAAAAATATATATATGGTTGTTTTTGAACAAAGTTTCGAAATCAAATGCGCAGTGAATATCGCCCAATGGTTGATCTCTCACACATTTGCTTGCACGCTCATTCGCACTCGCCGAACTGATTCGTAACGCGTAAATCTTACGTTCATCGTAAACGTAACCGTCAGCCCGATTTTGGCTTTTTATGCCATCCACCCACAATCCTATTATATAATGTGCAAATACGAAGTTAACGCGGATTTAGTTAAATCTGTTCTTTCAACCACATTCTTCTTTCTCTCATCGCCGGTTGCCGATTTGCCGTTATTTTTTCCATTTAGTTATTCGATTGTTTCATGCCATCGAAGGAAATAAGTTTGGGCACAACATTTTACGACATACTTAAATTCGAAAAGTGCGAAGCGATTTCTTTTCAACATTTAAGTTGAGTCACGATTCGCTTGCGTCCTTTCTCTCACGCAAAATAGGGATTTTCATTTGAAGACGAACAAAAAAAAACAAGCACGAAGAAAATCTCATTTTCTCTATCAAAATCTCATTCATTAATTTGCTATTTCGATTTCGAATTGAAACATTGTTTCATTCGATGGAAATGTTTAATTTAAACAGGTAACTTTTATTCATTCGTTCGATTTGCCAAAATTCGAATGTTGTAAATCTCTATGCGACTATCTTTCCGTGAAACGAGGAAGAAAATTCACGCTTAACTTTTTACCGTGCGTTTTACTCATATATGCGCCGTTTTAAGCAAAACTAACGTTAAAAGTTTCTCAAAAAAAAAAAAAAATCTCGTCGAAAATGGCATCGTTCCAAAAAAAAGATCGGAAACAAAGTTGAAACTTTAAAGCGAAACCTGAGATTGAGTGATACAAAAAGTGTTTCATGGAGGAATTCTATTGCAGCTCAAACAATTCAAAAGTGTTCACTTTCCCGCATGGAACATCCCTCGAGTGCAAATAAACAATGAACACCCTTAAAAATCAAGTGAAACAAACCGTTTATGATAATCATTTAATAGTTTGATGGCGGTTGTTACTGTTATCAGAAAAATTTATTTATTTATTTGGTTAATTTTTTGTGTCTCTTTCTCTCTTTTTTTTTGCCCGTCGTTCGTGGTTGGTCGTCAGTTTTTCTCACTCCAGCATTTCATACATGTGTCCCAGTGTGTATTATTGTTTGAAGTATTCATGTTGCCGTTGAACGTAAGAGGTGATGAACGTATAATTTTCACATTCGTTGTTGTTTTCGTCGTCGTCTTTGTCGCCATTATTGCTTTGCTTTACTGCCAAAACATTTCGCATAATGTGAATAAACTGCAACAAGATGTATTCAAGACGTGAACACACACCGTTTTTGCCTATTGTACCGAGGGGGAGTCTGTACGCGCAGCATAAACACTTGCACAGGAAAAAAAAGGGAAATAATGTGCTTTCAGTGATTTAGTCGTAAAATTTGATTGCTCCTTTTCCCAGCTGTCGCCTGTAGCGTTTATAGCCGCATTAAAGTGAACCGCGTGTATCTTCATGATATTTTGCTTACTATCTTCAAATGTGTGTCACACACACTTTTCATATACGACCAACGATGAATAAAAGTTCCGACTTGCTATTTGGATGCAACATTTGATATCAATGAAAAGGAATTTATGGAGATTCATTATAGAATATCCCTTCAAAATACTTGAATTAAAGTGGATTTCATAAAGAAGTAGTTGTTTTCAACAAATAACCACTTGCACTTTGAATTTCTTTTACCTTTTTCCAGTATTGTAATGTTCACAAATGTATTTTTTTACTGATTAAATTGTATATAGCTCTGGAAATTGCAGACTGGAATATCGTAAAATGGCTTATCTTTAAACTTTGTTGAAGTTCGATGAAAGTCTACCAATTCAGAAAAATTGAACAGTCCTCCAAAGGAATATTATGCCATAAATCAGAACAGAATTTTGCTGATTAAAAATGAGCCAATTCGAACGATTCTCAATATTTTTCGATGAGAACTGGGAATTTCCTGGTTGGAAATACTATTTTTTAAAACATGTTTTATGATATTCAAATGTTTTAAAAATCATTCTTTAGCAAGATAAATAACTGAATTATGGCCAAAACCTATAAAAACGGTTTTCTGCTTATTAAGTTCTGTATGTTGGCAGAAATCCAGGATATGCCAAAGCATGGCAGTAGTGACAGTTGGGCAGCGCAGCATTGAATAATGGCACAAATTTATACCAGCAACCAATTGGGTTGCTATAGTTCATCTGGCAACCGATGCGAGCGCTTCGGTCGTTTCTTGTCACTGCCTTTGGGATATGCAACATTCAAATTGAATAAAATTGTAAAACTTGCACAAACATAACTAATGTACTACATTTTAGTTTATTAAGTAATTTGACACGACAATTTGAGAGAAAAATTGCATGAAATCTGGTTCTTACTTCAAAGGAACAAAACTTTTTAATGCACTAAAGTAATATAATACTGCCAGTGTAAATTGTTTAATATAAAATTCATCAACCAAATCACAATTTGTCATTTAATATTTATAATGATATAATGTATTCAAAGGGGACGTTTACTTGTATCCATGCATTCATACGAAACAATAAGATACTTCCAGTAATATGAGCCAGGTGAACTTAACTACTCAACCAAAGTGGTTGTATTCTAAGTCCGGCCTAAGCGGAGGTCGAGTATTTTGTTACCATGGTCAACATGATACAATATATGTTGAGTCAACATTGTTGACGAATCCTTAATAATACACTAAACAGAACCATGAAATGTTATTCAATAAAAACTTTGTTATTTTCACATTTCAAGATGACAGCCAACTATTTTTGCAAAGATAAATTCAACACGACTTAGTGTGCCCGAGAAATGTGTCGTCCAAATGCAACTAAACCAATCTCTTGGAGTCTTAGATATTTTGTGGTCGAAATGTTTATTATAAATTGAATAAAAAAACTTTACATTTAAAAAGAATTTGCGTAAAATGTTCAAAGAAAAGATTCGGTCAGATGGTATAGCTTGAAAGTTGTTTAAATTTATTTGCGCCAAAGATTTATTATTTGAAAATAAAAAAAAAATTGAATGATAAATGTATTCTAGTCTTGAATGTAAGAAAATACTTAGAAATGGCATGGCATTGTTGTCCCATATGAAAAAAGTATAAAACGATTGCCATTGTAATAAAGTACACACATATTTTATTGTGTTTACCATAAAATTTGGGATAGAATATACTTTGATAGTCAATACACGTACACATAAATGGCGATTTTCATGCAACATTGTATATATAGTGTGTGCGTGTGTGTGTGTGTGTGTGTGTGAGCGCGTCCGTCGAGCGCTGTTCACAGAGTTGCCATGATGGATTGACGTGTCCGTGTGGTTGCGAGGGAGTTGGCGATAAGATGCTTGCATTCAAAAAAAATCACACAAAAGCCAGTCAGTGAATTTCACTTAGATTTTATTGTTTCGACATGAGATGCAACAGAATACCCTCATAAAATGTTTTACGATTGTTTTAACAAGCTTTGCTTTAACAATTTCGGCCCGTTCCCACTGTTTAACAGTTGTTCATACGAGAGCATTTTTATGCGATAAATTGAATGGAATTTTTGGCATTCTCTTAAATGCCACATCATGAGAGAGGGGGGGGAGTGGGGGAAAAAAAGAAAAACAACAACAACAACATCCGAATAGTCGAAGCATTTCGGTGAGGTGTATCATGGTTTGGGTCAAAACAAACTTGAGTATATTTGAGTCGACAGTGCATGTTTCACATGCCAGCCGAAGATGCAGTGGAATGCATTTCGCTTCTTCACAGAAACATTCGGTTAGTTAATCATTTAAATAAAGCAAAAGTTTATAATTAAATCACAAATATCGTAAACATATGTTCGAATGGTATTACCGACTCGCCAAAAAAGAGAAAGCTATAGAGAGAGGATGAGAAAGAGTGCGATTTTACCAAAGTGGCTCAACACATTTGCCATGCGAAGAGTGAACAATATAAACTGCAGTTTCGGAATCTTCTACGCCATTGCGAAAATTACTGAATTAGTTCAATTTCGGATATTTAGCCTCAACCATTCTCGTACTTAATATCTGCATAATTTTCTTTAGTCAGCGAGAATACGATTGTAAAATCGGATTTGCCAGTAAGTATGCATACGAGAACAATTTGAAGTTGTGTTGTCTGCCGAGTCACACAATTTAAACTATATGTGCCGCCTTTTTGTGCTGCCTAATTCATTCGCTCTCCGTCTATCTCTCACACGCTATCTCTCTCTCAATTCGAAAAACCACACCACTGGCGTACTTATCCGTATATTGTATTAATGAACATACATGTATGAAATGTTTCGGTGTTGCCAAATCCATTGAAAACTTATTTTAATGGAGTCTCGGGCTTGGTAGAAAAACTTTTGTCGGTTTCGAGCCGTACGCAGCCGTAAATAATTAAAGAATGAAAAGTTAAGAATTTATGGTGAAATTTTCGTACGATTTAAGTTTTCGTACGTGATGCAACTGCCATTGTTAAAATTTGTCGTGCCGTGTGATTGAGATTCACTTTGGGAATGTTCCTGCTTCAAAACCAGAACAGAGCACATTTTTGGCCTGACAATCAAAAACAATAAACAATATTTTAAACAATCAACATATTATTTACTCGGCTTATGAGCCTATGCACAGACATTTTGCATGGGTTTTTGTGTTAAGGCAATTGTGCCACTTCACAAACTTTAATCGGAAAACATTCTTATTATTTTGCCGTAAAAATAATAAACTATAATTACTTTTTACAATCTTGATTATTTAACTTAAGACATTTGAGTGACAGTACCGCCCCCTCCCTATATTTCTTTATTTGCTTTTACTGAATGCACTTTTCGAAACTAAAAAGTAGCACAGTTTTGGATCGAGGAAATAGAAGCAACGCCATCAAAAATTTAAAAGAAAAATTGATTCAAACTTTTCAGTTCTGTTCGAATATGTTTGTTATTTCAAAACAATTGATGGATTGAACACTCTTATATTTGCAGCAATCGCATTATATCGAAATACCTTCTGTTCAGTGCAGTTATTCGCATTTGGAATCATTTTTTCGAGTGAAATGTTTAAAAATTTACGAAAAGGGTCACATGGACAGCTGTGTGAAGAGAAGCGGCACGGCACATCTAAGTGCATTTTCTTATAGTTGCATAAAAAACGCCAAGAAGTTGAATCTATTTGTGCAAAGCGAAAAAAATCCTAAAAGGAAACAGAATCCAACAAAGTTTATTTAAAAATTAAATTTATTTTTGTCCATTGCATTTTTGACAAATAAACTTTTTTTTCGCCGGCGCTAGATACATAAAATTGTTGAAAAGAGCAAGTATAAAGCTGAAAATTCATCATTACACATTTACAAAGAATCATCGCAACTGGTCATTTTCACATGCCCCACACTTGGATTGCTTGGATTGTAGCTGTGCGGCGCGCATAAGCAGAAAAACAACGAAAATTAATTTAATTCTTCTCTGTGTTTTATGGATTTGTGTGTTTTGAAATGTGTGTGCTCCGCAACAACTTAATGGATTCGAAATAATACTTGTGAAATGCACGGAGCATTGTATCATTGCACAGATTAGTGTTGTTCATTCCCCTTGTTGAGCCAAGTTTTTACCGATGCTGTTCTCAATCTTTTTAACAAAAAAAAAATGAAATGGGCTTTGAAAGATGAGACAAAAAATTTGTTGCAAAAGTTTAAAATGTTTTTGTTTGGCTTGAGTTTGTGAAAGCAAACTTTAAAACATTCGAATGGAGAAATTGCGTCGGCCGAGTAAAAAAACGGCAACGGAAAATTGACAGCCGTTTTTTAACAATTCATCAAAAAAGACTTGCAGCTGTTTTTGCTTTTAACTGAATGATATACACTTTTTTTAGTTTCTTTCATCACATGAAAAACGGCTTGCTTTAAAAAAGAATTAATGTATTTGGTCGGTTTATTCCATTTTTTTACTTCTCAAAAGTTTGTTGAAGTTGCATCTTTTGTTTGTTTTTAAAACATCCGAAATAACATTTTCAGATTTGACACTACTCTATGCTTTTTTATGATGCCGTTGAATTGAGCTGCATTCACCATTAATTAAAATGTAATAAAATTGCAAGAATTACATGTAGAATTGTAATTGTAAACAGTCGTGCAATTACCACACAGAAACGGGAACTCGGCAACGTCCAGAATCAGCCGCATGTCATGTAATTAAGTTTATATCATTTCTTTAGTTTCTACGACATCTTATTACGTACAGATATTAAGCCCACGTGCTTACGGCTTCTTTTGTTTTGTTTTCCTTTTTTTCTGCAATTTTTCTGTATTACACATAGCCGTATGTTCCATTTTATATTTAAAGTTCAATTTCACGCTTGTCCGACTCTGAACAAGAAATACGCTTTATAAAAAAAAAGAAATGTGCACACAGTAGTGCAATGGTTTTTGCTCGAGATTTTTGTTTTTCTTGTCAAGAAAAAAACGGCGTGCGTGTAATCTATACATTGTGTGTATGGGAAGAGACAAGCTTATTTTCAGCGAAAGCGATGTCGACTAACTTTTGTTGACATTTGGCGTTAGTATTATTCGAAATGAACCTGGTCGAATGACTGAAATCCTTAATTTTATGCCAGTTTACGTTTTGCCGTGTCGCCTCAACATTTTCTTAAATCAGTCAACGGTGCTCTGGTTTTTTCCCTCCCTCCATTTCTGTTCTTCATTTCTGAATATTGTAAGTGAGTGTATCTTTGCAAAACCATCCCCATTTTTCTGTATTTGTCTCTCGATAATTGCAGTGCACGAAATAAGCATCATCATCACACAGTTTTTGTTGTTGGTGAATGGTTCTTTGCGATGTTTTGTATTTTGCTCTTTTTTTATTTGGCCGCTTTATAGCATGTCTTCAAGCAATTTATATAAATACTTGATACATGAAGATAAAATTATGTAATAAAATTTGTCGCTGTAGCACTGTGGCACTTTGGATCTTGTTTTCGATATGCAGCATCTGCTGTTGATGCTGCTACCGATGCTCTGAAGCCATTGTTGTATGTGTAAAAGCGTATCTGTATCGGCATGTTGTTCACATTGCTTCGAATTGTTGCGATATCAACGATTTTCATATCTCTTTCATTTTATCTAACAGCTACTTTTCGGAAATGTACACGTGCGATAAGTCCACTTTTAGTGTATAGCTACCAAATTGTATTTGTTCCGGAAGCATTTGTGATCCGCATTCAAATAGATGTATCTCTCTGGCCCTTGTATGTGTATTTGTACATTTTTGCTTATGCCTGTTTGATTCTGATTTTCTTATTCCCATTTTTGCATTTGTGGCAGTCGTTGTCTCGATTGTTGTTGGTGTTCGGGAATTCTTGTTTGAGCTTCGGCCATAAAATGTACAAAATGAATATATGGTGCGTTTTATGTAAAACGAAATGACATTTGCGAATATTTTAAGAGCCTGCGGTGAACTGATGTAAAATGCGTCCTTTGCGACAACGCATCAAACTGAACAATTCACTCTATCTATCTCATTCACTTTCGCTCAGTCTGAGACGGAACTATATGTGCACCACTACATAATTCACTGTGACAATGAACAGGCAACGAGCTCCAGCAACAAAAGTCGACCGTGATTAAACTCTATGTACAGGAAACATCTTCGGGCGATTTCTGATTTACTCACCCGATACCGTATACATGATAATGCAATTTCGACAATTTTTTGGCACTCTATCGGTATCGCCGCCTCGTCGTGTGGCAACGACGAAACACCTTCAGCTCATGAATTATGCACTATCATGCTAACAAGCAAGCTATCGCACAAAATAATCATCGGATTTTGGAATTTCTTTCATTTTGTTCACATTTTCTGAAGGTATCAATTATGGGATGGGGCATCTAATGTTCAAAGTATTTCGTACAATGATTTCGTTCGAATATATATGCAAACCACATGAACATCATTCACATTTTGTCGGACAGCAGTCGAAAATTGGGAAAAAAATGGAAGTTAAATTGTTGGATGCGTGCGTGTGTGTCTGTTTAAACAAAACGAGCAATAGTGAGTTTGATTGAGTCTTCGGAGATTTGATTTTCAACAAATGATTTTTCATTGAAAAGAAGACATCTGATTGCATGTTAAATTTTCAACGGTGCTATGAAAGCGTGATTTGGCTGGAGAATTTATTATTGAAAACTGCACCGGTATTTTGAACGAAATTCAGAAAATATATGTCTTATCTCAATAGTTTCCAGTCAATATATTCGATATACTGTACGCGTCTGTCTATCAGTACCGCAGACGCGCATCCACATTTATGATGTAAACTGAAGATTGACGGAATTCATTGAAATTTACATTGATGAGCATTATGTCATCTTTTGACTGACATTTTCTTTTGAAATTGTGGAAATTACAATCATCAATGCCTTGAAAGGATTCAGACGTGAGTAGTTTTACCAAAAAAAATGGAAGATCATAAAGTGAAATCATTTAAACGAATAGAAGTGTATATTAAATCGGCAATCAGTGGCGGTTTATTTGGATCATTTTTGGGCATCTCTATTGATCAGTAGCCGCATTATGCGTGCCGCATTTGAATACCATCCAAGGACCACAACAATTTTTAGCTTCAAATGTTGCAATAAATTTGTATTGCAAGTTGCAATCTGGAAATAAGAATTAAAATAAAAGCACTGTAACGGACTTTTTCACAAACAAAGCGTTTTTCCAAAAAAAAAAAAGTTTCACTTATAGATGCGAAGGCGATCGAATTTTTGAATGAAAATGATTTTGAATGTTGCTCAGAATACAAACACCGATTCTACACTAAAAGTCGTAAATAACGGAATCGCATGTCAAAAAAAGTTTTTCGCCATTCCCACGAATTCCGCTAAATAAAGGTTCCATTATTCATGTATTTTACTGTATATTCTGTTGTAAATTGGAATTCATTTTAGAGCATAAACTAACGGTGCTAAAATAGTTTATTGCCATTGAAAAATGAATATAAAACTGCAGGTAGCCTTAAACATTTCAACTGAACCAGACATGAATAATCGGAGCATATCAATAGTATTGATTCAATACACTGCCAGTGTACTTGGAAGTAATGCTAGATGTATCGATGTATAAACTGGTGAAATTCAAATAATATTTCTAAATTTAATCAAAATCGGAGAACTTGAATTCGAGTTTAGTGACGTATGCTTGAAAATTCATGAAAATACAGAAAATGTGGTAGTTTTCTGTACTTGAGCTATTATTCACAAGGTCGATCGAGTATTCTGGGTATGTTTTTTTTCGAAAGGGCGTCCAAAGAGCCAATGTTCTATCTTGATCTATTTCCAACCTTAGATCACATTTTTGAGATGATATCTTGCAGAAATGAAATAGGATCCATTCTAATATGCCATACAGACACATTTGGAAGCGAATTACACATAAAAAGCCTATGGACAAAATGCTGCCAATAAACATTTCACAATTTTTTATACACACGGCGTTCAAGTGTATGTTATTTTGCTTATGAAAATTTTCAAATGGTTTTCATTGAACATATGTTTTTAATTCAATTCCACAGCGAGCCATACAATTCCAGACTAATGTAAAACTAATACAATTGACAACTAATGATGTGATACACTAGGGGAAAATATCGAATAAAATAAGTTACGAATATGCTGCGTATAAGAATATAAACCGCATATACGAAAGAATATTTGCAAATAATATTTGCAAATAACTCCGTATATATGTGGTTTATACGCAAATATGCAGCGTATATGCGGCATACTTGCGATGTCTTCATCTATTTGTAGTATATTCAGTAAAAAATACTTGCGTATAAACCGTATAAACATATAGATAATTCCCCTTAGGTGATACAATTCTTCATACGTTACAATTAAAAATATTGATTATATTGTTAGTATATTGATTAAATTCATTTTCCACCTGAGGCGAATTAAAATTGAAAGCAACGTAAAGGCTTTTTTTCAGCAACAACAGCTGTTTCTCTATTTTACGACTTAAACTTGATCAAAAACATCAAAAACGAGTAGACCCTTCGACTAAGCTGAAAATTCAAATAAGAATTAATACATAAATTGATATAGAACTGGAGTAAAAGTCTTACAATTTTTAAGGTTTCAAAATTTAGTTCTTCAAATGGTCCCATTGTGAAGGAGACCTCATTCTGAAGTCGGAGAATCATATGTCGCACATCCTTTTGATCTTCTATTGGTAAAAGATACCATTTAAAGTCGTATAACGCTCTGACTAAACGGTCGTTCTATATGCCATTTAAAAGACAGAATAAAATTATAGATTTTGATACAATTTGTATTAAACAACAATGAATTATTTTTCACATACTCTATCGGCAATACTCTGTCCTATATAACACATGACAGCCATTTGAACGTAAGAAACAACCGCCAATCCATATCCAGCCGGGAAGTCCATCTAACGAAAAAATGAATATTCTGCAGAAAAAATTCTATCTAATTAACATTTCGCATACCACTTTTTGACAATAAATCGATATGGCTATGGAAAATGTAAATGACGGTGGGGCCAAAAAGTGTCTCCAATAATTGATATTGCTACAAGTTACGATGTACCTGATTTTTTGCAAAAGGTGTTTTAAAAAATAATATTGTTATAATCATTTGAAACAATTCAATACGATTCGCTGAGAATAAAAGTGAAATGATCTTACTCATCAAAGTATGCAATTTTCATGTAGATATTCTTTAGTTTTTCACGTGTTTTATGAATGGTTTCTGATTTATTTTCGAGACAGCCTGATAGTTCTTCGAATTCCAATTGACACAGACTCGAAGAAATGGTAACGGTGGTATTGATAAAAGTGAGTACACCTTCCACAAGAGACAGCCCAAAAAAGCCCACTATGGTGACAATCGTTTGCCCTATTGCATTTATCATGAATTCCGTGTGTAAATCATTGTGAAAGTATGGCAATTTCAGAGAATAAAGCGTAACCAATGTTCCATCGTCAAGATATCGATAGAATGGTCCAATAACTGCTCCAATGAATGAAATCATCATCACAATCATCCTTATGGCGTATGCTTTAATAGAATATTCAATGCTTTCATCACAAATTCGATTATAATTTGTTGGCCGCCGATTGTCACGATAAATATATATTCTGGGAATATTAAGCAATCTGTGCCATTTGTAAATTTTATCCCACAAAGTTGTAAAATAAGCAAAATATCCCTGACAAAAAGAGGAAAAAAATCACTTAACTTGACTTTGGACATTTAATTTTTATAAAAATTATTGAATCTCATTATATCACATACTGAAATGATAAATCCAAAAACACAAAAGCTTAGCAGACACTCCAAAAAACGGCCACGGCTTATGTAATAGTATATGGTATAAACCAGTAAACAGTAGTGCATAATTGCTGCCAAAAGCGGAACATATCCAATAATTCCGTGTTTTTTATCGCTAAACAAACCGATTTGCAAACAATCTCCCAAAACCTTGTAGAAATTGTGCAAGGAACCCCATTTTTGTAGAGGTGTTTTGTTTTTCCATGAAATTTTTATGTTTTCAAATGAAAAAGAAAACATGACAATTTTTATTTGTTAAAAGCGGGTGTACGCAAGAGAGAACTGAAATCAACTGAACGATTAGAAACTTTGAAAAAAATCACAATTTTGTTGCTAAGGTTGTACGGAGATTAAAAAGGCCGGGTAAAACAAGGTCAATTTGTTGCTGAGCACGGAAAATTTGTCTGTATTTAAAAGAATATATGAATGGGGTAGAATAAAAACTACTTCTCGAAAAATGTTTAAACACGAAACCTAAAAAAAACTTTCAATGAAAAGTGAATCAATTTTTTTTTGTCCAATTGAAGTGAACCAAAAAAAATTTGTTCGATAAAAGTGAACCTAAAAAAAAATTTCATTTTAGTGTATTTTACACTGAAAAAACCGAGTGAAATTTTTTTTTTGGTTCACTTTTATTGAACAAAATTTTCTTGATTCACTTCAATTGGACAAAAAAAAATTGATTCACTTTTTATTGAAATTTTTTTTAGGTTTCGTTTTAAAATACCAATTTTTTGAGAAGTAGTTTTTATTCTACCCCATTCATATGTAGAAAATTAATCAACTATGATGTATTATAATGTATTTTCAAATACTATTTACTGTCACTGTAATTTTGTTCGCATGTTTAAAAAAAATTATTTAGAACCTTGAAATCATCAAATATATATTAAGTAGCAATTAAGCAACCTCTATCAAGGATGCGATGACACCAAAATTTGAAACAAAAAATGTTGTGAATAAATACATGGTGGTTTGGTCACTCACGAGAACTCCGGTTTGATAAATTACACCGAGTATGTATCTAGATATGTATACACCAATGGGAGGATGTAGAGACTTCAAGTCTCTTTGAGTCGACGGTTGAAGCTTTAAAATCGTTTTCGATTTTTTTGTTTATGGCATAACTCAATCATGGTTGATTGCTGATAAACATGAAATCATTTTTTTCGGATTCCTGAGTCCATTCCACAGATTTGATATTTTTCTTTTTGGAAAATTCGTCCAGGAAAATTATTTTCCTGTCAAATGAGATTTTTCCAAAGATTTCTAAAGAATTCGTATGGTAGTCTGAAAACATTTTGATTTGTACATTATAATGCGAGTTCAAGTTTTACGATATTGATTAATTCAAGTTCTGCGATTTTGATTAAAATTAAAAATATCATTTAAATTCCACCAGTTTATACATCGATACATCAAGCATTACTTCCAAGTACACTGGCAGTGTATTTTTTTTAATATCACATAAAAAAATTTATTATACCGCTTTTTATGGTTATTGGTCATTTGAAAAGAAGAATGAAAATGAAGTTAAACACTGAAAAACGTAAAACCACCAAAGAGTTTTTGTTCTCTTTTCTTGTATGCTCATTGGGAAATCAATCAAGCAATTCCCTTTTGTAACGAACGCTTCAAGTAGTTTTTCCCATGATTTTTTTTGTTCGTTGTTCAGAGTGATAATAAAAAGAAAGTTTTTTTGTTGTTCTCTCTTACCTTCTGGTATAAGTTCCTGACAAATAAAAAGAATTACCCAACTGAAGAATGCACAAAACATTCATTACACTTATTTAAAGACGAGTAACGGGGGTTGATTTCAATGCAGTGGCATGGAAAACGAGCATGTGTGCTTGTGTGCGCGCGTGGAAATGGACACATTTAGGGAACAAGTGTTCGGTATTTTCGAAGTAAATTCGTCTTAAGTTCATTGTGTGTGTGAGTGGTATTTTTTTTTTGTTCGACTTGGCTCTTGACGCTTTTTTTTTATTCTGTGTTCGAAAGTGGCAATAAAAGTTTTCTTGAGTCCTGATTTCAACCCTTGTTAAACAAAAGCTTAAGTGGAAAAATAAGGGATAATGGCCGAGAAAATCTCTCTTGGGGTGCATTTAAAATGTAATGATATCTTGATAAAGAGACCCAGTCACATGGCCTGTTACGGAGTCCGAACGCATGAGGAAGAGGAAGAGAAACAAATATCGCACATAACAAGTGACAGTTGAAAGATACCTTTCGCTCGAAATAGAAGTATTTAATGAGCCTATACCATCGACATATACGTATGCATACGAAACGAGAAAGAGAGAGTGCCACTAATGCCGAATTACTTATTGTAACGATTTGTTTTGTTGTGGAATGGAAAATTGTTATTCAACCATTCCCTTTTTTGGATTGATTATCTATCGCCTCGGTTACTGTTTTTTGGGGAAAGAAATTTGCGAAAGAGGATGAGGATAAGAAAGAACCATGCAATGCAACCAATAAATATTTATAATATTGAAAATGAAATGACGATCATTACAATTTACAAGAAACATTTCCGAACATATTCCATTCAACGCACCGGATTTGAGACATTGAATTGTTCTCCAGAGTCATCGTTTGCATCAATTCAAAATTGTGTTACGCTTTTTTTTATTTTGAAGACGTGACATTGTTTAAATGCAAATAACCAACGAAAAAAAATCAAAGCATACAAATCGAGTGGAATAAAAATCCAGAGCACATATGCGCGTTGCATAAAAATGTCTCTTATCAACATCAACAATCCATATGAATGCCTTTGTTTACTACATTCAATTCAGATGAATTGGCTGATTCTTAAGAATTCCCCTATCAATATTTCCATCAGTGATTTCGGCGAGCGAGCGAGCGAGAGAGAGAAGAGACAAAAACAGTAATAAATTATTGTACGTGAAATCATTGAAACTATTACGGTGCACTTGACTCCGGTCGAATCATGTTATCAAAAATGTTAAATAAAATTGAATTTTCAAGAAATGGTTGCCAATTTAAAATAAACGAGGAGTAATCATGATGATTTGAAACCCGTCATTCTGCCAATTTTTGTATTGAGTATTTCAAGATGCCATTCTTACCCTTCTCGGCAGACTCGGCTCTGCCGAAAAGTTTCGGATAAAATCGGCACATATTCAGTTACCACCATGCAGAAGAGTATATGATACTTAAAACACTGAAAATTCTGAAATGGAACATTAGCCGAGAGGAGAAAAGCAGAAGAATGAAACCCACATACAAAACAGAGAGCGAAAGAGACTGCACTGGGAAAATCGTAACACCGCAATCGAACCGAACGATACTCTCACATTTCAAATAAACAATAAAAAAAAGAAATACATTTATTACTGTCGTTTCATTTCTATTTAAGATTTATTACATCTGCAATATTTCCATTCCAATGTAGTTTAGTATCTATGCAAAAAAGGAAACTTTTTAAAATGCGAACAAGAGTGGCGGAACGACAAAATGCAATCAGCAACAGCTGAACCAAAAATATATACACACGCTCATCCACTCACACGGCACCGAACGAAGAATCGACAAAAGAATGAGTACGCGCGCAGAACAACAACAACAAAAAAAACACCCTCGCTACGATTTTTGTTCAATTTACTGTAAAAGTATTTGAACGTGAGTGGAAAATAGCCTATGATAATCGCTGTATAAAACTGTCGATGAAAGCAAAACCCAAACAGTAACCCGAATAATCTATATAGTTCAATTGCGATTTTAAAAGTAAATCGAAATACATTGTCCTCAGCACTGTTGCAAAGTACAAAGTGCTACATGGGTGAACGGAATAGCACCGATAATGTAATGGTATGCAATTTATGGCATTCGCTTCGATTAACTCTTGAATAAAAAAAACCGCCACTCATTTAAGCGTATTTTTTCTTCTTCGCCGGATTCTTACTTCAGTTGCTTAAATTAAGGAATTTGAAAAAAAAGAAAGTGGCTATAGGACAAAAAACGTCAAAGCCATTGCTCTTATTCAGCACAGAATTACAACGTGGAGAAGCAGAGAAACAAAAAAAATATAATATGCATTGAAATGAGCTTTCAAGTGGATAACCGTTTAAAACACGAGTTTTCTTTTTCGATTACAACGAACCGCAGCTTATTATTAAGCAATAAGTATTAAAATTTCCTTTGGGCCATTCGATTCTGTGTGCGTCTCTGTATGTGTCGTGAATATTAAAACGACAGAAGATCAATATATGCAAATTTCATTTTAGTTGGCGCTGTATCAACGGTGTAAACGCTGTTGCAATTCCCAAAACGAAAAACGAAAATCAACGTTTTCATCGATGGAAAAAGGCGATCGACTCGAGAGAGTGAACTCAATACAGTTTGAGATTAAGTTATTATTGAAAAGAAATGATACATCAATATTTGGTGTAAACGGAATTGGTTTTTCGTTGTTACTTCGTTGCAAATTTGCAAAATTACGCAATTAAAGCGAACACACACAAACGGAGCCTCATCACAATCGATCGAAGATGGAAAAGTTTTGAGATTAGAAAATACATTGTATATGAACAATGGCAAATTCAATTTAGTTTCTCATTCGTTTTAGCAATTTAGTTGGATGCCAAGAAATTGATTGTGTAAATTTTCACATTTGGCAAAAAATACAAGAAAAGAAAGTAGTGAGTGGAGTGGGAGAAATTGGTTTCTTTTGTTCGTAAAGTTTGAGTAATGCAAATAGCAAGCAAAACAAGTAGCAGGTGTGAACATTTGTTCTGTCAATTTCTGGAGCGTTTTTTTTTCTTCTTTCTTTCATTTTCTTTGGAGTTGCAATTTTATGACATTTCATTCCATATGCTGGCTGCTTTTTTATTCTTCTAAGAAAAAAAAAAAACAATTCAATCCCCCTTTCGCATAAACTACGATTGTGATTCAGCTTGGCTCCTCCACATATACACATTCTCTTTCTCTAACCATATGTGTCACACGGTGAACGAAGGAGAAGACAATCCCATGCACGAATAAAAAAAAACAACGAACGATCCAGGGACATTTTGCACACGATTCTTGCTTGTTCGTTTATCACACACATACAGAGAGAGAGAGAGTGAGTGTATTCCATCGTTCTTCTTTCACATCCATCTCATTTGCATTATACGTACATAAAATCACGGCGCACAATAACAAAAGTGGATGCGTTCTACGTTTTTCGTTTGTTGAATGCCTCTCTCGCTCTCTCTCTCTGTCTCTTCATTGTAAAATCGATAACGTTTTCTCATTTCGCACTTATCACACCGAAGATTGCATGAATATATATATATATATATTGTACGCGTAGTTTTCGTCTTCCAAGTGTCTGCATATTTTATACAGCAATCTAATAACATCTCTTGTCTAGTGAAAAGCGAAATGTATTTGATTCAAGGAAAACACAATAAAATAAACAAAATGCAGAAGCGTTCGAATGCAATTGTTTTTGCCGCTATGTTTTTTCTTCCTGCTCTCTCTCTCCCTCTCTTGCCCTCTTCCATTGTTGTCGCTTTTGGTGATGGTAGAGAGCGGGTGACAAAAGCGGCTCGAAAATACCAGAGCAGTCATAAAATAGAAGCGACAAGATATATTCTCCATGATAAACACATTATTTTCGTTTAGAATCGCTGGATTGGGCATATGCTAAATCACAACGCCATGCTCCATGTGCACGCACAGCTCAACCACCGACAGTCGATAACGTTCAACTGTTTTGCATATAAATGTTGGCATTTATACGATCAACATTTTTAGCAGTAAATTTACGCAGTACACATTTGGTTGAAAGTGAAGTACTCAATTTTTTCGATTGCATCATTTGAATTTTAATGTGACCGCAACTTCGATCGAATCGACTTCATCGCGTACATTCGTTCATATTTCCATTCCTTGCACTTCGGATCGATACTGTTTTACGAGTTGCGAAAAACAAAGAACACACCATATCGCTTTCGATCGACTTCCTCTGTCGAATACACAATGCCAGACACGGATCCAATGCTGAATTATGGGTTTTTTCTAACTTCATGTAAAAGCGAACCCTTTTTCCATTTCGAGATATATTTTTTTTATGAATTCAAATTTTATCGTTCATCAGAGAATGATGAGGTTGACACACATTACACGTATTCATCATTATTTCAAATGGAATTTTGTTATTGAAATTCTTCTAATTGTCATAAAGACTGAATATTTATCGACACATGTGTTTTTCTGCTCTTCCTAACTGAGAATTTTCTACTCACGTAATTTTTCAGAAGTAAATGACATAGACTAGTATTTTTTCATAATATAAATATTATTATTTTTTAAAATTATATCAAAGTTATTGAATGAAATTCAAAATCTCCATTTCAAAGACAATACGGATAAATTGTTCAAAGGCAGAAAAGCAAGTATTTAGTAGAGGCATAATAAGTTTACTTGATAAAATGTTCTCTATTTGTATTTAATTCAATGTCTCTCATTTCAACAACATCAAAGTTGAGACGATCCATTTCATTCGTTAACATGAGTTTACGAAGCTGTTTTGAGCTCAAATAGATGTACGAAAGTTAACCAAAGAAGTCTTTTATCTAGTTATTTTTTTGAACTTTTAATATTTTGCTTGTCGCTGAAAGCAAAAACAATTCTTTCTGTTCTCATTTTATTTATTTAGGAAATGTGTGAACGAATGTAATTTCATTTTGGCGAAATTCCGATTCTTGTAAATTTTCGAATTAAATACACAAAACAAACAAAAATATGACGCACAAGGACATGTAATATGTATTTATTGGAGGAAAAACCAATATTATATCGTCTGTTGAGCGAATGGCTCTCGTGTTTTTCAGACCGAACATTTATCCATTGAATAACTTTTGAAAACTCTAAATGTGTTTTAGCTATTACTTATTAATCGAATGACACATTTATCTTAAATAAACACAATTGTTTTTCAACTCATTTTAAATAAAAAATATTCCAAAAAATTCTTACATTTTTCTTGAATTTCTTTATAAAAACCTCCTATATAAATAGGGATTGGTATGAATGCAAACTGAATTGAGTTGAAACTTCAAGTGTCAGTATAGTGTCTCTCGTAGTTAGAAAAATGATGAAGTTTAATATTTTAAAACATGCGTGGAAATTTCTCTTTTTTATTGTGAGTATGCTTGTATGCGAGTTTGTTATTTCGCATTAATCGATTAATTTCCTCAAATATTCAGTTGTGGATTGGAGATATTGAGAAAAATGCCAGTTTTGCTATGCACACAGACGAACAATTAAGAAACATAATGACCGAGATTATAACACCCTTTACTGTGCTTGGCGATGAAGCAATTCAATATTTTATTCAGTTTGCAAATCAGAGAATGTCAGAAATTGGAAAAAACTATAATTTAATTCCTGTTGCCGTGACACAAATACCAGAGGAGTGTAACGATTATGCAAAATTCGATGAAGATGATGTACAAATAATGTATGGTGGATCTGGAGGAGATGTTGGAGGGGAACACATAGTCGGTCACTATATCTGTGTTCATTACTTACATGAACTAAAAAGAGTTCACATCTATGATAGCTTGCAATCCAAGTTCAACACGTATCGTAGACTAATGAAAGTTTTACCGGTTTTATATCCATTGGTCAACTTTACAAAACTAAGTTCATTGAAACGTATAACACCGGAAACAAGACAAAAAGATGTAAGTTCATGTGGGCTGTTTTCCATAGCCTACGCAACAACACTTATATTTGGAGAGGATCCAGCAACTTATAAACTTCAATTAAGTGTTGGAAAAGGTGTTGACCAATCAACAGCGTTAAGGGCCCACCTTTCTAATATGCTTACAACTGGGAATTTTTCAATATTCCCTTCAGCTGACGCCCCAATGTAAGGCTTTCTAGTTGCAAAATATCTTTTCAGTTTCTTTAAAATGAATCAAATTTTTTAAATTTTATCACAAGGTCAACCCCAGTGTCGGTGGTCCAAAAACCAAACAAAACGATCGAAACCACAACTTCAAAACCGGTCAAAAGCTCAAAAACGTAAGATTTACCACATAAAAATAAACAATTTGGAATTAAAATGGGAACATTTTCATTTTATCAGAGGATCAAGCAGCAGATCGACGGTCAAGAAAACAAAAAAAAAGGTGGAAGCTACTTCTTCATGGTCTGGGTCACAACCCAGTGAAAGTAACACGGAAAGCGAAGCCACGCATACAACTTTTGGTTTGGTTAATGATATTGATTCACATAAATACATGTCAGTCTTATTGTACAAGAATCATGGTGATGACTCTTTATACATGACCAGCGCAACTATCGTATCGCCTAATCGTATCGTAACGGCGGCTCAAAATGTGGTCAATAGGGACTCGGTGACATTGGCATTTAATACTTTAGACACAGATGAAACTATAGATTTTAGTAGTAATCAGAAGATTGACGTTTCTGAGTCAGAAATTTATATTCATCCTGGATACGATGCAAATTCTTCTCATGCAAATGATTTAGCCGTTATTGTTCTTAAAAAACCATTGTCAAACGTAAGCGAAATCGAAATTGTCGCCAGCAACTACACAGCAAAGCAAAATGACATGGTCACCATGCTTGGTATACTAATTCATAAATATATATTACATAATATTTTATGAAGAGCACCTTTGCGGTTTTTTCTATAGGTTTTTCGAATAGTCGCTTGAGTTATATTAATACGAAGGTTGCTGATTTTGTGACTTGCCGATATTCATACTGGGAAAGGAATAACTATAGAGTGTTAGAAGAAGGAAAACAAATTTGTGTCAGTACAGGAAACAATTATATAGGCACAGGATGGATTGGAGGTTGAGAATATTTATCCTGAATTGAAACAACGATTTTAATATGAATTCTTTGCAGGAGCGGTTGTTACAAGCGACAATAAATTACTTGGCATAATGAGCTACGATTATGATGGCCTCCCAGAAGTGTGTACTTTAATCACAGGATCAAATTCTGAGTTCATTAAGACTCCAAAGGGTTTCATACGGAAATATAACAAGAAATGAAGCACACCACAGAAACACTCTCAACATATGAGGTGAAAGTATAACCACTTTGAAAAGTAAAAGAAAGTGGAAGTTTGTCATGTAATGAGCTACATAAATTTTAATTTTAATAAAAATGAAGTTTGTGTTGAACTAAAACCGTAAAAGTTATTTTTTTAAGCAAAAAAATCGAGTAAAGAGTCTCTCGATTTGATTAATAATTAATTGTAAATATATCTTTAAAACAGATGTTGTTTTTCGTCTCAGTATCTATCAGTTAAAATTATTCAAGAAATTATTATATCAAATTCATAAATATTTCTAGATAATAATGTTTATAAAACGTCATACATTCCGTTCATTTGTTGATACGCATGAAAGCTAAATGGAGTTTAACTGAAAGTTTAAGTCGAAAGAGGTCGTTCAAAAACATCGCTAGAGTTTCGATTTGTTCAAAAGTTCAAAAATGATACTGTTTAATATCTTTAAATATGGATTGATGTTTCTTCTCTTCATTGTGGGTATTGCGTATGTGTTTCATTCCATTTTTTTTAAATTAGTCGATTTTTTTAAAATATTCAGCTGTGGATTTGAGTAGATGTTGAGAAAATGTCACAAATGTCGAATACACAGAAACCCAAAAAATAAATATATTGCATGAAATTCTGATGCCAAAAAGGGTTCGCAAACGAAGCACAGGAGCGAATGTCCGAAATTAAGAAAAAGTACAAATTGCTCGAAATAACTGTTTTACAATTTCCCGATGAGTGCAAGAATCATTCAAAAGTTGATGATGATGATGTCCAGATAATGTATGGTGGCGCAGGCGGAGATGTCGGAGGGGCACTACGTGTGTATTTATTATCTACATAAGCTTCTGTAAACATTTCTATTCACATCTGTACAAAAAAAATTATCATTTCAAGTGATGTCAGTGTGAATGTAAACGTGGCCCCTTCTGTTACAAATGAAACGAACACATTTTTTTCATTTGCCGTTTTCCAAAATTTTAAATATGGTACTTGACATAAGAGTACTATGAATGTGTGTTTTCATAAATATTTTAGTTTGGAATCCATTATTATTCATATACACACTGACATTACTTTTTTTACTCAATAATTAGTGTACACGTCTAAAACGTTTTTTGCTCATTAATTCTAATTTCAAAAATTGTCCAGTATTTTATAGCGAAATATAAAGAAAATCAAATTTGATTCTTTAATAATTAATAAAAATTGAATAGTGAATTAAAAATCGATATAAACACAAAACAAATCTGTTGGAATAGAATGATCCTTTTTATGGCAGTACCTGATAAAATTATGACGCCACATACACAGTTTGCATGACGTTGACAGATTCATAGTATAAGCTTACTTCTGTGTGAGTAATTCTTCGCCACGTCAGAAAAATATAGGGGAATTGGTCTTGCAGTGGCCCTGTTTCATTGAAAAAAATACACCTCTAAAATATATCGAAAAGTTTTATAACCCGTATCAAAAGTAATGACAATACTGAAATATTGCCAAAGGAACTTATATGATTCCCTTTCAAACAAAAATATTTTTGACGATTTTAGGGAGATATGATTTTTTGCCAAACATTTTTTTTGTCCAGCAGTGGCACTTGGATAATCTAGTAATGAGTCTGCTATACCAATTGCTTTATATCATCGCGTTAATATTGAAAACAATAAACAGCATCTTTTTAATTTGTTCAACAATTGCCCAAAAACACATTTTCATATCTATTTACCTATTAAAATAACTACAAACATGTCATGAATATTTCTGTAGTATAGACTACAGTGAGTCTGTGTATAAAAACCGTAGATTCGATTCTGTAGTTAACACGTATAAAAGCAAGTCTAGGTTAAACTTTTGCTACGTGGAATAGTGTCTTTTGAAGTTCAGGAAAATGATAAAGTTTCATGTTATTGAACACGGATGGAAGTTTCTCTTTTTTATCGTGAGTGTAGACATACGAGTATTTTATTGCATTTACCACAAAATAATTATTTTTTTTACCATACTTAGCTGTGGATTGGAATTGATGTCGAACAAAATGTTAGTTTGGCCGCCAGTAGCTCAAAACCGTAAGACATTCCAGTTGAACATTTGATTCGATTTCACCAAAATGATCATATTTAAATTTTATCAGAGGCCCAAGTAATAAATTAACAGAGATAACCAGCGAAATTTTAACACCTTGGCGATTATTGAGTGATGATGCAATCAACTATTTTATAAATTTTGTAAACGAAGCACAGATGAAAATGCCTTCAATTAAGAAAAAATACCATTTGCTGGAAGTAACTGTTTCACAATTTCCCGATGAGTGCAAGCATTTTGCAAAAACTGACCAAGACGATGTTCAGATAATGTATGGTGGCGCAGGTGGAGTTGTTGGAGGTGAAAATATAGATGTGCCAAACCCGATTCTTAATCAGGGCTTTCAAAAGTGGATTTTAAATCAAAATCGAAAATAAAATCATTTGATTTGATGTACACTATTCAAATCAATTAAATCATTTGATTTTATTTGGATGGACGTGTATATTTTAAATCAAATCAAATGATTTGATTTATTTGAATAGTGTACATCAAATCAAATGATTTCAATTTTTATATTTATTTGATAAACAAATCAAATCAATCAGAATATACTTTAAAACATTTTTTCCATGTACAATTCATTTTGGTCACGCTTTACAGTCTTTTAGAATTAGTAATTTTTCGAACATATCGTCATTCATAGACTGCCGCTGTGGTCGTAAAATCATCTCTGAAAAAAAAAAAAAGATTTGTTATGGATTTTACGACCACAGTGGCAGTCTATGAATGACGATATGTTCGAAAAATTATTAATTCTAAAAGACTGTAAAGTGTGACAAAAATGAATTGTACATGGAAAAAATGTTTTAAAGTATATTCTGATTGATTTGATTTGTTTATCAAATAAATATAAAAATTGAAATCATTTGATTTGATGTACACTATTCAAATAAATCAAATCATTTGATGTGATTTAAAATATAATCAATATCCAAATAAAATCAAATGATTTAATTGATTTGAATTGTTTATTTCAAATCATGATTTTTTCCATGATTTGTTGATTTTACAAATCATTTGATTTCAAATCTGAAAGCCCTGATCTTAATACATTTTGTATCATGATGATATTCTATTAAGACGCTATTAAATATTAAAACCAATCTTGATACGAGTATTAATATGAGTATCAAGTATCAAGATCGATTATGATACGGAGAAACTCTCGGAGACTCGGTATAGAGCACAAAAAGTGAAAAAAATACAATTTTTTTCTCAACTCTCGAACACAACTAAGTGGTCTACATCATCTGGTGTGATCAGAACGTAAAAATTTGTCATCTCTGTCACCCAAATCGTGCTTGATAAATCTTTTTTTTTTTTGCTGTCTCACTCACCCTTGTATGAATGTTTATAATCGACATTCTATTAACAAACAATCAAACTAAAAACCAGAGTATTTCTCAGCGCTGCTGCCATCCACAGCATATTAAAATATCTTGCTGAGAATGCGTCGTCCGTCGCATGCGAATTTGCGTGGCAGTTTATACATCACAGCGAACAAGAATGCATGCATTGTCCTCTTCACGCTTATGTGACTCAAAACATTCAAACGATTGTATAGAGAACAATCCATGTATTGTTGTTCGCTGTGATGTAAAAACTGTCACGTACATTCGCATGCGACGGACAACGCATTCTCAGCAAGATATTTTAATATGCTGTGGATGGCAGCAGCGCTGAGCAAAACTCTGCTAAAAACCCATGCAAAATTGCAAATGGCGCGTATTCACTTCGGTATCATGATACTTGATACTCATTGTGATACGCCGAATCATAATCGATCTTGATACATGCTACTCAGGTTGATACTCGTATTAAGATTTGTTTTAATAGTTAATGAAGCATTCGTCAGTAGTAACTTTTAAGATATCATGATATTTTATTAATACTCGGACATCTATAGGTGAAAACGCCATTGGTCACTATGTTTGCGTTCATTATCTACATGAAAAACAAGAAGTCCACGTTTATGATAGCTTATTGAGAACCAATTTGAATAGTAGGCAAACGGAAGTTTTAAAAGTTTTATATCCAAAGGTTGACCTCACCAATTCATTGCATTTTATACGACCCAAGACAACTCAATATGATGCAAGTTCGTGCGGAGTCTTTTCCATAGCATATGCAACAACAGTCATATTTGGAAAGGACCCACACACCTATATCCTCCAATTGAGTACAACAAAACCGTTTTTTGAGTCGAGTGTTGATTACTCTGTGTCTTTAAGGAAACACCTTATCCGTATGCTAGAAACTGAGAATTTTTCAATATTCCCTGAAGGAGACCCCGCAACGTAAGACTTAGTAGTTGCTAAATAAAATTTTATTTCAGTTTTATTAAAACGTTTGAATATTTTTCAGAGAACCAATTATCCCAGTACCACAACCAAGTACCATGTCGGTCTATCGTGAAAATTACACCGAAAACGAACCGATCGTTGATACCATAACTGTTGGTAAAATTGATGAAACTACTCACGAATCACATAAGTTCGTGGCAAAATTATTCTACAAGATTAAGGGTGATGATTCTTTTTGCATTTCCACTGCGACTGTGCTATCCCCTACAAAAATCGTAACGGCCGCTCAAAACTTGGCTAATAGTGAAAAAGCTTTTTTGTCCTTCAATACTTTGTCGACCAAAGACAATAAGTTCAAGGTTGATATTAACATGAAGTCGGAAGTCTTCATACATCCTCAATACGATGAGAGTGATGCTCATGCGAATGACGTGGCGGTAATTCTACTAAAAAAGCCATTCGCAGCAGCTAAGGGAATTAAAATGGTGGCAAGCAGTTATACAATTTTTCAAAATACTCCGGTCACCATGTTAGGTTTTTCATGTCAAGAATTGGGTTATATTAATACGACGGTTTCCAACTTTGTTTCTTGCCGCCATCAGTATTATAAAAAAAATCAAAAATTCTTAGAAGATGGAAAGCAATTTTGTGTGCAAACTGGAAACAATCGCATCAGTACAGGCTGGATTGGAGGTTGGAAATATTTTGTACCATTGTGAAATCAAACATTAAATCGTTGTAAATGTCAATTTAATAGGACCGATTGTAACAAGCCAGAATGAATTTGCTGGAATTATGTCGTATGATTACAAAGGCTTGCCCAAAGTCTGTACTTGTCTGTCGCAATCCATTCATGATTTTATTTCCAAACCCAAGGTAATCATTTCTATATATCACATCTGTACAAAAATTATTGTATCATTTCAAGTTATGTCAGTGTGAATGTAAACGTGGCTTTCACAGCAAAGCAGGGACCGGTTCGCGCATATTTCTATGCAAGATAGCTATGCTGAGCATAGCGGAGACTCAAGCCGCAACGCATCCGTCGCCATTCGATTCGAGCTATATCTTATGCGTACGTCTCTCAAAGCACGGCCGCCTGCATACACGAACATGTGTATGTTCATACAGAGTGGACGGTGATGCGTCGGTTGCATTTGCCGCTATGCTTGGCATATCTATGCTACCTAGCGTATCTAGGCAAGCATGGAAATATGCACGAACCGGTCCTTGCAGCAAAGTAAAAATATCAACAGTTTCTCATGGAAATTTTTTTATCAGACATTAATCGAACGCGACATTTGTACGTCATTTTTGTTTGTCATTTTTTTCCTTTGCCGTTATCCAAAATTGTAAACATTATTATGAATGTTAGACTGACATTTCTTTTTTTTATTCAATTTGTACACGAGTCTAAAACGTTTTTTTCTATCATTAATTCCTAATTTTCATATATTTCCAGTATTTTACAGCGAAAAATAAAAAAGTTGGCTTTCCTTGGATTTCCATGAAAATGATGTTGTAACCAATACAAGGTGTATGTGAAAATGAGAATTTATTGCCATAAAATGCAAGATAATATTCCAAAGTTCTTCAATAAATAAAGAAAAAAGAGTAATAAAGTGGAAATTGATCCAAATGAATAGAATTAGAAGAATTCATTTTATTTAGTTCGAAAAAATCGAGAAAAGAAAGAAGCTAAATACATGTCTTTGCGTGCATTGATCTTGTACTTATTGAATATTTGGTAAATGTATCTCTAAAGAACATTTTTTCAGATCAGCACCTAACAATTAAAATTGTTATAACGAATTTATGAATATTTCTTGATAATATATCGAGTCTGTTTATAAAATGTCATAAATTCTGTTCATTTATTGACACGTATAAAAGCTAAACTGAATTTATCTGAAACTTTTAGTAGCAAGACGTCTTTTAAAAACATCACTAGAATTTCGCTTTGTTCAAAAGTTCAAAATAAAACAAAATGATACTGTTTAATATCTTAAAACATGGATTGACGTTTCTTTTTTTCACTGTGAGTGTTGCGTATGTGTTTCATTCCATTTTTGTTTAAATTAATCATAAATATTCAGTTGTTAATTGGAATAGGCATCGAAAATAATATCAGTTTGGCTGCTGAAAACTCTGAAGTGTAAGGCTTATTAAACTATCCATTCGATTTCATCAAAATAATTTTGAATAAAAAAAAAATTAATCATACTTGAATTTTGTCAGAGGGTCAAGTGATGAAATATTGAAAGAAATTATGACTCCTTGGCGGATATTAGGTGACGAAACCATTCAATATTTCATTAATTTTGCTAACAAGAAAATGCGAGAAATTGGAAAAAAATATAATTTAATTCCTGTTACCGTGACACAAATACCAAGTGAGTGTAACGATTATGCAAAATTCTATGAAGATGATGTACAAATAATGTATGGTGGATCTGGCGGAGATGTTGGAGGGGAACAGATAATTGGGCACTATATCTGTGTTCATTACTCACATGAACTAAAAAGAGTTCACGTCTATGATAGCTTGCAATCCAAGTTGTATCTTAGACAAAAGCGAGTTTTACAGGTTTTATATCCATTGGTAAACTTTACAAAAACAAGTTCAGTGAAATATATAAAACCGAAGACAAGACAAAACGATGCAAGTTCATGTGGGCTGTTTTCCATAGCCTACGCAACAACAGTTATATTCGGACAGGATCCAGCAACTTATAAACTTCAATTGAGTACGGGTGATCAATCTATGACTTTAAGAAATCACCTTTTTGAAATGCTTACAACGGGAAAGTTTTCATTATTCCCTTCTGGAGGCGCCCCAATGTAAGTCTTTATACTTGCAAAATAAAATCAATTTTCAAATCACATTTTAATTTTAGCACAAGATTAACAACTCTAGAAACGAAACCAATTGCAACACCACCAAACAAGCCTACCCAAACGCCGCAGAAGAAGCCCACTCAAATGACACAAAAGAAGCCTACCACAACCCCACAAAAGAAACCCACTACAACGCCAAAAAAGAAGCCTACCACAACGCCAGAAACGGATCCTTCTACTCCGGAGATGGTACATAGTGAAATTTCGGAAACGCTCCCTATCACAACTCCCGAAATAGTTCCAAGTGAAAATCCATCTGAGACCGAAAGCTCAGTAGCGTAAGACATATTAAAAACAAAATATTAATTTAATGTGATTAAAAAGAAAAAAAAAATATTTTAAAGGCCAATTGGAGGAGGAGGAAAAAGAAGAAACATAATGAACGAAATTATGACTCCACGAGCGTATTTGGGTGATGAAGCCATTAACCATTTTGTTGAATTTGTTAACGAAGCACAGTCAAAGTTCAAAATGCTCAATATTAATATATTGAGAGTGCCGGAAGAGTGTAAAATCCACGCTGTATCAAAAAAAGATGATGTTCAAATATTTATTAATGGCGCCGGTCACTATGTTTGTACTCATTACAAACATGTCATAAACAGGATACAAGTTTACGATAGCTTGGCAGGAGACACCTTATATGATGATCAGCAGGAAACCTTGAAAGTTTTATATCCATCGCTTGATTTTAGTAAACCATTTACTATTAAATTTACAAAACCATTGACAACTTCTAAAGATAAAAGATTATCTGGCATCTTTGCCATAGCCTATGCAACAACAGTCATACTTGGTAAAAATCCTCAATATTATAAACTCAAATTGAATACGGAAGAAGGTAGTGATCGGTCCAAAAACTTAAGGGGTCATCTTTTCCATATGCTGGTTAGCCGGAATTTTACACTTTTTCCACAAAAATGACAACGTTTCTCTATCAATAATCGAAATTCTGTCTAAATATTTTTATTAAACAATAAAATACATATCATCAATAATATTAATTCTTTAAAGAATGACTGTGCATCCGAAAACTTTCTTTTCAAAAACAAACCAAACAGAAACTGTTTCTTTCCATTATTCCAAACTCATTCTATGCCAAATATAGTCTGTTTAAGTATTGTAATTTTCCATAATTCAATATTTGGATTTAAAGAAAACTGTATCATTGAAATGTGAAAGACTCTTTTCAAGGTTATGACGTATTTTGAATAGAAGAAATATTCGATATGGTAAGGATTTTCATAAAATAGTCATTGTGAAACATCTCGCGGCTTTGCACATTTTTTAACTTTCTTTTGAATTTTGATAGCGGATTACAAATAACTTATTAATTTGAAATAAGCAGCAGAGATGAAAGTTGACATTTTCTTTCAGGTGGAAACTGTTGCAAAATATATTTGTAATAGCAATGAAATGTGAATAAATCATTTTTATTCACATTTTATAATCATTTTTTTATATTGCATTTTTAAATGCAAATTCAGTATGTCACATTATATTTTTTAATCATTATCTGTTATGTAAATGAAAGCGTCTATCGCCAACAAATTAAGCAACTTCATCTATTTCGAGAGGTATAAAAGCAAATCAATTAAATGGATTTGGCAGCGATATCCTTCGCATAACTGTATTTGAAAGAAACTGAAATGGCAAAGTTAAATTTGTTCAAAGAACTGACTCTACACTTTTTTTTTGTGAGTTCTTTTCCATTTCTTAGAAAATTTAATAAATAAAAAAAAAGAAAATTTAAAATAACAAATAAATTTATTAATTTAACGTTTATTCAGTTGTGGGTTGGAATAGAAAACGAAAAAACCGCTTTCTATGCAACAGTGGAAATTATGTTAGACCAATCATGCCTAAAAACATTTTTAAATTTACCTTTTAAACTCCACTCCATTTCAGAGATCAGAATGATGCAACCACATTCAATGAAATCATGACTGCAAAGACATTTCTTTCCGACGACGCTATAAATTATTTCGTTGCCTTTGCAAATCGTGCACAAAAACTTTTGTAAACAAAAAAATACACATTACTTAGTGTGAATTTCGTTCAAATACCCGAAAACTACAACATTCATGCAAAATTCAGTGAAGATGATGTAAAAATAATGTACGGCGGTCAACTGAATGATGAAAATGCCATTGGCCACTACATTTGTGTTCACTATAAACACAAAGAGAAGAAAGTATACGTTTATAATAATTTACCCGAACGTATTTGCATGACAATCAAAAGAAGTCACTTCGTATTTTATGTCCCGATCACAAAAGTGTTCAATTTGTCAAACCGAAAACAATGAAAAATGATGGTGTTTCATGTGGTCTATTTGCAATCGCATATGCAACAACCGTCATACTTGGAAAGAATACGAGGGTTACACCATTAAAATTGTACAAAAAGGCGGGCGCCGACCAATCGCTGTTCCTACGAGAACATATTATAAAAATGTTGACTGAAAATGAACTATCATTATTCCCAGCAAAATAAAGAAGTTGACAGAATTTAACGCGAGCTATATGAAATAGATCTTATCATCACATTTTTTACTTTTTAAATAGCCGAGTAGATCATTTTCCAACAGATTTCGCATTCGCCTTCGTCTACTTATTTCAGAAACATATTATAAAATGAATAAATATATTCACTAGCTATATAAACAAATGGTAAAGCACAGCGTTTATACAAACATTTGATCGTTTTTATTCAATGATTTGAAATAACAGCAGCACTTTTGACAAATTATGTCTAGCCAGTCATTTTAATTAGGCTTTTCTTTGTTCAAAAATTACATTTTCTATGTTTTACATCCTCCGCTGATGGGGAGATAACGATCAGTTGCATTCGAATTCATTTCTCTCTTGATTAAAGAGAAAATATTTTGTTCGAAAAGTTAAATAAATATTTGCCTAAAAAAAGAGAGAAATAAAAACGATCGTCTGCTGCAAAATGTGATATCCGATTGGATTTATTTATTGTTTATAACGTGCCAAATGCATTCCAATGTCAGTCGCAAATGTTTCACGATCGTATAAAATACACGAACAAGAGTTTATGATTTTCATGACAATAACTTGATGAATGCTTCCGCTTTTCATAGATTTTTTGTTTGAATGTCACGGCGATGCGGCGGCAAATCGAAATAGATTATATATTTGTACAAAATGTAAATAATGTTTGTGTCTGCGGTGCTTTCAACAAGGTGTGGAGTTCAATCACAGATTTCTGACTAAAATTAGAAATAAATTTGTTCAAGTTAAAGAAAATGTCTGTGTAAGGCATTCCAACTCTTTTCTTTAACTCCTCTAAACACCATGAAATATGTTCTTCAAAGGAGTGTGACAGAATAATAATGGAATACAATTGAAGAATGTTCTGTGATGTGTCTGACATTCAGTGCATTTGCGTTGAGTCTATTTTTCACTTGAAACTTGTAATGTACAAGTGATTTTTCAAACGAAAAAAAAAAAAACGAAACACTAACACACTAAAGAAAACAATCTTCTAGCATTTGTGAGTGAAGAACCGTTTTGTAAACAAAACCTCGGCTTATGTATGTTACTAAAAGTGTATATAAATAATGACTGGTAGTTGTAATCGTAATTCATGGTGTAGAAGTTCAACGGTAGAAATAAAAAAAAAGTGTACGCATTCGAAGGGCATTTGAGTTTGAATTTCACATCGGCCAAGAACATTAGATTCATAAAAGTCTCTCATTCACTCAACAAGTCAACGGTAGCGGTTTCTGCTCAGCCGGTCTTTCTCTATTTTCTCTCTGTCGCTCTCCTCTTTTCTTTTCTTTTTTTGATAAACATAACGCACTTTAAAAACACATATCAGCACCAGCACATTATTTAAGTTTATAGAAAAAAAGGCGAGCGAAATGCTTTAATAGTCTATGTTATGGGCGCGCGCGAAAATGTACACAAATCGAACAACGCAAGCTATACAGTATAAGTATTCATAATGGTGCTGTGAGTCAGTTGTGAGCGAGAGAATGATGTGAAATAGCGGTGAGAAGAAAATCAATGTATAAATAAGAGGCGACGAACAAACGCAAATAGACTCGAGAAACGAGTAAAGACTCTTTTTTTTTTCACCAACGAAAAATGCGAAAAACAGAATACACAGAAACAAACAGTACAGCAACAACAACAACATTTATCCTGATCTAGCTAAAAAATCACGCGTATTCTCTTTTCAAACTCTTTTCGTCTTGCACACACATCGGATTTTGCCACTGCGTGCACAACGATCGCAAGCATCCGACATGCACACAGATACACACAAACACAAGCGGTCGCATTGTGCATCCACAACATGCGAGCCTATGGTCGTACATTCGATCATATTTTAAATCAGTCTTCAGAGAGTTGCGGTCGGTACCGGTTGCGTTTGCGCATTTGTTCTTTTATTCGATATTTGCATCGATTTTCGGTAGTGTACGAAAACATGTGTCCTTTTCGAATCGTGATCGATTTTAACAGTGTTTTGTGTGTTGTGTTGTGGTTTATTTCATTTAAATAAATGATAATCTCACAAAATAAGCCGTCAACATTTAAAGTATTAACACAAAAATATAGAAAAGGATGGCATCGATTTATATACCAGTGAATCCTTCAATCATACAATTTAATACAAAGTGATCACCTGTCACTTTTGACACACAAAAAAAAATGGTGAGATAAAAATGGTTTGAATAGTGATATAAAAATTGAGAGATTCTTTAAAGTGAAAAATACGTTGAGCAAAAAAAAGGTGGTAAAAATGCTGGGTGTAAAAGAAAACATGTATTGGCAGTATTTTTTTGTGTTTGTTAGTTTGCATGCAATCGTTTATTGTGAAAATTTACAGTCCGATGATGAGTTTGAAAATGATCAAGTGATGTTAGAAGGTCGCAAAGTGAATAACCATTATCAGCAAAGCAATGTGCAACAAAATTATTACCGATTTTTATCCGATGAACCATCGAATGCGGAGTCAATCCCATTCGATGCGGTCGATCGAAAATATGTGCGTCGAACAAACTTTCGACGTCGTAAAATGGGTAGCAGTACCAATAAAAAAACCATATTTCTCCGAGGTCAACGTCGTCGTCATAACAAAAATGGTAAGTCATTCGTCAAGACAACAAATCAATTCTTTTTTTTCCTCAGCTCATTACACAATCGAGGCAATAATGAACCGTTTTAATCTGCGCGAAATGAGTTTTTATCCTTGTCTATAGCACTTGGCTTGTATGTGTGGTGTTTTGTGGTGTGTTTGGTGTAGGTTTTGTGTGTGACGACCAAAATTGATGGTGATGTGTTCAATTTCACATGGGAGAAAATAAAACTCGTAGCCTCGATGACGAGAGCGTGTGGAGCCAATCCTCGCACTTATGCGTTTTTCGTTTTGGCATATACAGTGTGTACACATTTGGGCATACGCGCGATGTTTGTGCACTGCACATTTAGTGGTTAGTACAAATTAAGAAAGCGTATGTTATGTACTCGCCAATGCGATGTATGTGCATATTACGTGTGCTGAGTATGAACTGAATACATTTTATATGGACATAAGCAGAACAGAGAGCAACAAGAAAGTACAAGTTCATCATGCCGGCTCCATAATCATAAATTCTCGGAACGTAGAAAAACCAAGTTGATTGTGAATTTGTTGTCCAACCGAGAGTCGATTTTCCTCATTTAAGGCATTTCTCTGTCTCCCTCTCTCGCTTACTCACTCTATTGCTTGTTCAATGTATTCGTTTTGTGCACTTTTGGTTTGTGTTGCTTCTGCAATCGGACACAGCCTCACTCTAATCGCTGTGTTTTGCTGCAATGTAATAAATAAATTGCCATAGAAAATCTTTGTCGATTAAACTCGAGACTTTTGCGTTTATGATTCTTCACAATAAACATTCAAAGCACTAATTTGTGTTTCGGCCAATATGTATGCACCTCTCTCTGTTCGATTCTCGATTCAATTTTATCATTTTCAATGCAGTTTCTTGTTTTTTTTTTCGAGCGCCTTTAATCTAACAGAACTAACTGAATCGAAGCGGCCAACCAATCGACCAGCTCTTTACAAAATTCTTGTTCAGCTGAACTTTCAATGTGCACGATCCAGTTTCAATTAAGAACATTTTCGACTTTACCATTTTTGTATGTTTATCAAGATTGCTCTTTGCGAGCAAATATTTACATATTAGATAGAAAAAAAGACGGTTGGCTTAGAAATGGTAGAGAGACGCAAAGAGAAAAAGAGATGCAATTCACGAGAATTTGAAGCAAACAGAAAAACACACACACACACACAGCCCAAATGTATACTGAACTCAATAAATGATTTAAAGACAATTCATTTTTACATATTTCTCGCATATGTATTCAAGGAGATTGGCAGAGCCGAAGAGAAAAGAAAAATATGAAAATTATACATGCTTAGAACATTTCACAGTGTGTGCATTAACTATTGTTTGAATTGGTTGTCAGTTGCATTGTATTTCGGAATCTCTCTGTTTGCCTTCGCATCAACGAAACACATGGGCAAAAATGCATTGAACAAATATCTTCCGATAGGTAGATGAAGTATGTTTTGAAGCCATAAAAGCGTTGTTAACAAAAAGGTAGTGGCAGCATGTTTGTTTCGTCTCTTCTGTCCTTTGCTATTTTCTTAACACCAATTACACAGCGATAAGACATCAAACGTTCAAACACAAAAAAAGTGTGTCAAAAACAGGAGATACAACATTCCTCGAGTGTTTTGTTGTTTTTTGTTCTTTTCTCTCTCTCTCTCTCTCTGCATCTCACTTCGCCAAACATGGGAAAATTTCATTAGAAACTTTAGTTTTGTCGTCTTACATTCGACATAGCATCGCAAAACTATCGAATTTTACACAATTAGCCGAGTGGCTCATCTTATATTAAATAGTTTGATCCCTTTTTTTCGTTCGCTCGAAATGGAGTCGCCGATAACGAAAGGAGTTTTAAACCATTCTTTTGAATGTTCGAGGTAATCGAGTTAGACGCAAACCTGTAACGAAAGTGGCGATGTGCATCTCAAATTTCATTGAAACTTCGGGCAACATTAAATAAACTGCGTAGCGAGTGAAATGATCAGCACCGTGCACTGTATCATACAACGGAGAAGACAGTTTGAACCTCATTTCATCTTTCTCTTTCTTAATTCTTGTTTTATGTTCCTTATTCGGTGTTCGGTTTATTCAATGGCTTTTTATGCGCTCGGGTTTTTTTTTTGTTCTTTGTTACGCCATATCACCGAATGAACGTATTCGGTCATTCTTATTATTTTTTATTTTTTTCTTCAAGGCAATAAAAATTTCTATAGAATGTCTTGTTCGGGCCGATATAAAAGTGACGAGCTCAGTAGGTTTTCGTTGAAATTCTATGGATACACATTACGCACATATGATCCTCCATTGAGAGTTTGTGCCACACAAACCGAAAATGAGCTCTTTTCATCCTCTCTCTTTCTCGCACACCCTCTTCAAAAAAGTGAGAGAGAAAAAAAAGAATAAATAAAATTGTCGGAGATCGAAGAATGAGATGAGTGCTGTGAACATGTTTAAAGCAAACCGGCAAAATTATAACAATAAATTGAAGAGGCCCAAAAAGAAGCGCCAACCTCTTAAAACGAGACGTATGTCTAATTGATATTTATTACAATTACTTCTATCTAATTCGACATCTATCGATTTTTCTATGTGAACACACGCACACACACACACATTCCTACCTTTGCCGTGTTGAGCGATGATGCTGCGGCACGAAATAGATGTTTAATATTTTATCTATTTTTTGCCCCGGAAACGATTGAATCATTGAATTTTGTAGGGATTCAACATCATCCAAAGTGATTCAATGGAATTTCATGTTAAAAGAGTTATGTACACAGTATTTGTGTTGTATTCCAATAACAGGATGTTTTTTTTTCATTCTCTGAAAATGATCTATCTCGTGTTTACATCGTGTCTCAATGGCATTTGATTTGCTTGTATTCAATAAAATCGTGTGTATCATAGAGACTTGCAGGATATATATTTTCGAATGTAAAACTTTCCATGTTTTTCCGTAGATATTGAAATATAATTATAGAACACAAGGTGTTCACGTTGCGTCCAATCATTTCATATTTATTATATTGAATGTTCATCGTGATGAACAAAACCTCGCTGATTCTGCGAAGCCCTTCGGCCTCTGGCCATTGAATACTCTCAAAGTTGTGATCAATTCAAGAGTGTTCAAAGTAATAATATTTGTTGGCGTTCGTTATTCGTTGTGGCTGGCTCTTCTCCCGATTTCGTTTAATTGCGTTAAATTACATGATTGCGTGTGAAATTCGATTATTTAGCTTCAATCCATCATCAAAACTTTTTCAGTTCGTTTCTACGGTAGTTGTTGTGTGCCTCATAATCGAGTTGAGTGAAACAAAAATGAGTTATTTTTCATTCGCCTTTTGAAGTGCTAATGCGGCATATCGAAATCACATAAACAACATGGACAAAAAGAAGAAAAAAATGAAAAGAGAAAAAGCACAGCAGATGCCAATCAATTTAAGAATGAAGTCAATTTGCATATCGGTAACATTTGGTCCATTGATCTATAAGCAAGCATTTATATATTCAAAACATTACGACGCAACATTTCAAAGAAATGCAAGCCAAACCGAATGGACCGGCTCGACATTGGTTTTCCTTTCAAAATTGACCGCCGACAATACAGATTCACCGAAAACCACAACACACAACATTTTCTCAATCTCTTTGTCGTTTGATAAGAAGCAAAACTCGAAAACAGTAAGTGTTACCTCAATGAATATTTTGTATTCATGTATCTCTTATTACCAATTATCAATTCAACTTAATAACTTGAGAAGTGCATGGTCAACGTTGGTTGGCATTGCGTTGTGCGCCTTTAAACAGTGATTTGTTAGCGCCGAGGTTACAACACTTAATGTTCTTATCGACAATACTATTTACGGATTCCATTACATTCGCTGGAATTGTACGAACGCTTCATTTAAGAATCACAATTATGCTCATTTCCCGCAGTCTCTCTTTGCTTTTTGCGTGTACTGTAATTTTAGCTACGACTATCTGGTGTGTGTGTGTGTTACTACTTGATCTCAGATTGCGATTCAATTATGCAGACATTTCAAGCAATTTACTTTAATCACACAGGCATTCGCCGTTCATGTTTTAGTCTCTTTCTCTTTTTTTTGCAGTTCCACAATTACTTTTATCTAAAATGAGCAGAAAAGAAAAGAGGAGCTAAAGAAAAAGAGAAACCAATTCACGACTACAACTAATCTATTGAAATAACGAAGGGATTCAATTAATTTTTACAGGATTTCAAGCGGTGTCTGACATGGATTACATGCCATCCGATGCTGATAATAATAAAGACAATGATGAGGAGAGCACCGATGTTGGCCTATGGCCGCCCGTTTTGAATGTTGCACCAAGAGCCATTCTGCATGCCAATGGAACGTGTGGTCAATATCATCGTGAAGAATTTTGTCACACAATCGATGCCCATCCCCAACGGCAACGTAAACCAAAATGCAGTGTATGCGATTCACATGATGGTGATCGACGACATCCGATCGAGTACGTAATTGATGGATCACAAAAATGGTGGCAAAGTCCAACTCTAAATAGCGGCGCAGAAAATGAATACATTACCATTACGGTGGACTTGAAACAGGTTTGTAGGGATACGATTTTTTTCATAGATAATATTGGATTGAATTTGAACAGCGATTAACTGTATACACCGTGTTACACGGCTGTGTGGCAGCGGAAGGTGAAAATAAAATAAATGACTGCATCGAAAAAAAATCAAAAAAAGGAAATAAAGTAGTTCAGAACCGGGAAGAAACAACAACAAAAACCATTCCATTTCAACTTGGATACACATCACACTGAAATCACACGGCAAAGCGATTTCTGGTTCCATTACTCTTTCCCTCTCTATCCCATTCTAGTTCGTGAAATGCTTGCTTCGATGTCAATGTGCAGTATCTGTGCGTACATTTTGATGTTTTCGGTTCGGTGTGCGCTGTGTTTTTTCTCTGTCTTCATTTCATGCCCATTTCGTTGATGTTATTTTCGTCTACGTTTTTCGTTGCTGATTCGCATTTGATTTCGCCAAAGAAAAATAACTTAAAATTTGCATGTGTATTTTTTGTAAAGTAATTTGAATTTTTGCAGAGATTTCTATACGGAATGGGAAAAAACTATACACCGACGGCCAGATGTTAGACTTCGCATACGAAAAAAGCCTACAATTTCCTTTTACACCTCTTTTCTCTCCCTGCCGTGCACAAAAGGCACGCGCTTGCCGTGTGTGTGTGTAGCTGTAGATATAAAAAAGAAATATCAAATTGCGTGATTTCGAAATGTAGATTCTCATTCATTACTGCTTCTATATGTGCCGGTTTAAACGGCCTATCGCAAATAAAATTACTCGTCACAAATAAACAAAACGAATGAAGCAAAAAAAAAAAATCGGCGAAGAAAACATCTGTGGCATTAAGTGTAGTGAAGCAACTGATTGAACTACTACTGAATAGTCTCGTCATTAAAATTATCAGTCGTCGCATTGAATCATTCCCATAACTGCTCTTTTGCTGATAGCATTTCAGTCGACTGTGCGATTGCATGAACATCAATTGCTCTTAAAATGAGAAGGGTTTATTCGTTTTCTTTTCACATGAATGCCAATGCAATTTTATATTATAAAAACGGAAGTCGAAATATTTACGAACAATCATATGTCACTCATTTTATTTCATTCCATTCGGATGCCTTTGTTTGTACGCGAGCGTAAAGAGAGAGAGAGAATTATGATTATTTCATATACAAAGGAAACAAGCAAAATTCCCTGCTGATTTTAAATTTCAATAAACATTAAGACAGCCGAAATGATCCTCACATCATCAATGCAAACGGTATTGGATTCACGTGAATTTTTGTGAATTTTCATAAAAAATGTAAAGTTGAATATATTCTTTTAAAATAAAAATTGATCAGATTAAATCTACATCACCCAAAATTGCTGGCGAAAATCCACCAAAACTGACCAATTCTGAATGTACGCTGCAAAGGCGTAGAGAGAGAGGTAACAGATTTTAAGCATCGATACGATGTTGTTACTGCATAAAAGAAGAGGAACACATTTCAAATGTCCATACAATGTTTATAAATACTAATTGCAAAAATTTTACGGTTTTTGATCATATTCGTGAAACATACATTCACACAAAGCAGGCATTCGGTCGTAAAATCAGTTTCGAATTGATTACTGGCAATATTCCGACGAATATTAAATATGCTTTCCTTCTGTATTGAACATGCAACGATGATTGTATGTGTGTGTGTGCGTATGACGCGCCAGCGATCTGATCGGCCGCAGACTTTGAAACTAAAAACCGTGTTAGAATCGAATGCAATTTCCCAGAATATATTTAGCAGTTTTTGTAATATGCCCATTTAGGTGATAACGTACATAACATAAACGTCAAATGACACTGAATACATTGGTTTTATGTGTTTTTACATTAATTATATCCATGTAAATTGACGTTTTTTGTTCAAATAGGCAATTTTTCAAATAATTTAGGTAGAAACATTGGAAATTAAAATAAAATTGAACGATGCAAATGGATCGCATCTGATCTGTTTGCTCTGTTCATAGGAGCGTATTGTTTGTTTCTGCGAATGTGGGGAAAATGTTCACATTCGAAAACTGCTCATAAAAAAGGAAAATAATTTTAATGGACATTTGTGAAAAATAAAATATTTCTTGGCAATTTGCTATTGGCAAAACCACATGCCGACAACAACAAAATGAACGACGTTCGCTTGTCGCAAGCCGCGAAAACATTTGTCGCATTCCGTAGATTCGTTTTTATGCTTGTCAATTGTGAATCGGATTGCAATTGATATGTGTGTTTGGTTTCGTTTCGGTTTTTTGTTCCCTTCTCATCTCTGAGTGTAATTCTCTCATTTTTACCACATGTTACATCCATGGGCAATCAAAACAATTCGAACAATGAATAAAGATATCAGTCAGACTCATATAAAATGATTGTTTGTATCTGTGACTAAGATGCGCGCATACTCCATTCAACATAGAGCATAGAGAGTACAGAGAGAAAAAGCCGCATATTCTTTCCTGTTTTCTCGCTGTTTTTTTTTATTCAGCCGTACAGTACAAATGGGAATGTCCCATCTATTGTATGAATTAGGTTGTCATCATAAAAACTATGTGTACTTAAGTCGTAAATTATTTTGTTTCATATGAAAATCAGGCCTGAAAATAATTTATTGCCCTTGTAAACGTATGCGAAGCGAAAGAGATTATGCTGACGTCTATTTAAATGAGTTAATGATCTTATTCGATATTGTAAAATATTCCGTGTTCCGTTGTGGTACTCTCAAGAAACTAGAACTAACAAGCATCTTCAATCCATTTTATCTTATCTTTCACCTTTCGTCGCTTCAATTCAACGCAAACATATGGGAAGATTGAATTATCTGTTTATATTCGTTCGGTTGCCCAATATGGGCTACGAGAAGTAAAAATGAAACCACTTTTTTTGTGTGATCTCTTATTCAGGCTCTTTTCTCTCTCGTTGATTGCGTGAGTATGTGTCTGTTGTTCTTCGGAATTCGTGTAATGTATCAAATAAGAGACCGCGAACCAAATAACAATGCGGCGACCGTAAACGCCATATATGCACTTTTTGTCATTTCCCATTCACGGTACGTGGTGTGTGTGTGTGTGCGTGTTTGTATGTGCCTTATTGAACTTTAAAATTACATGAATAAATACGATTGATGTGCTAAACGAAAAGCAAGCAGCACAAAAATCAACAAAACTAATGAACATAAGACGATGGCTTGGCATCAAAAGACAGACGAATGAACAATAATAATAACAACAACGACGAACAAAACAAAAATCTCTTTTCTTCTGGCTGAATATCAAGCAAATGAAATGCGATGAATACAAATTTTCTCTCGCGCACGCTACAAAACGTTTCGCATACAATGTGCGAGCGAGTGAGCGGGAGAGAGAGAGAGAGAGATACAGAGATATTTTCATGTGTCCAATACATCAATTGCATGTCGTACAGTAAGAGAAATAAACGTGGACAATAACACAAGCGCAAATAAAAATAATGAGGAGAAATATATCACTGGCTTTATTTCATAAGAAAAATACTCGTGCACCGTACTGCGTATATAGAGTCACTTCACTTTTTTTTCGCTCGGGTTTTGAATCTTTTACGATTTTTTTTTCTCTCTCGTTCAGTTTTGTTTTATGCGTCAACGACAATAACTTCTTTTTAAAATCACATTGATTATGCTCGTTACATGCTGAATGTGTTCAGACTTTGACTTCGGCCAACGGACACACGAACCAAATAAATAAACAAAAAGTTCAATGGTTTATATTTGGTAATGTAACCAAAAATGGTACCGTTCGAGACAAATAGGTTTGAGCGTTTCATCGTTTGGCGACTGCCACTCTCAAGGCGCGCGCATTGACAATGCCGAAGAACAATTTTTTTACAGTTGTGAAGTCCTATGTCTCGAATGGGATTTGCTCTTTCGCTAATGGTAACCGCTTGCGTGTTTTGATAATTGCACAACTTTATCGACCGATCCCGTGTATTCCAAAATAGGATATGCAATTTAATCTACTGCACACGGCTGAAGATCGATCGACTATCTTGGTAGCTCTTTTTTTAAATCACCAACGAAACAGATGCAATAGACTTTTCGTATAGTCATTCTTTATATTGTTTAACTTAAAACAACAACAACGTCCACAGCAGAAGCAGAAGCAGCAATACGAATCAAAACCATAAGAAGCGAATCCCTTTATTAAAATCGCCAACCCAAATAAAATTATAGATGAACTAATAATACACACGCTGCTGGAGAGTTTACTCTAGTTACTCCGCTTCGAATCACAGTATGATAAAAACCAATCAAGGCATGCATGGCGTTTCGTCGCCGCCTGGTTTTAATAGTGTATGCATAACACATTAAGGTGAATAACAATGCATTTTGGTCGATCCTCTTCTTCATTCCTTCCACATCGACCATTTAAAACCATTTGTTAAACTATTGACTTTATTCATAGACCATAAAGATAAGAGTGCAAGTCGAAGTCGAAGAATTTGTGTTACACGGTCAATTCATTAATGTCGGCGACTTAACAAAGCGGAAAATTAAAGAGTCACGTTCGATTATTATCTCAGTATAACAAAATTAATTGAGCCAGCCGTACATTATTTCACCAATTTCATTTCAACAAGCCAGACGAGTATCGTTTTGATTTGAAAATCGAAAAAATGAACCTTATCTCTCGCCTATTTATACAAACGATCCAAATAAATGACCATCTGATCTCGATTGATTTGTTAAACAAAAAAAAAGTAAGAGAAAAAAAGGATTTTATATGGCTCGATAAAAATAAATTGATTCGATGAAGATTTCATCGGAAATTGGCCACGTACAGACAGATCTATAAAATAGAGCGTATGTATTACACACCTTTAAATTGTTGCAATAGAAATAGATTTATTGGTGTTTGAGAGTGGATATGGTATTTTTGAGCCCAAAACGAGTTCAATATAATTTTATTGACAAATATATATGTTTATTTTCATGGTGTCATCGGAAATGTAGATGAAGTTTTCGTGTTCATAGTAAAAGATCTAAAAATCTATTTGTATTTATTTATTTCGATTTTTTATCTAAATTGCATCAAAATCGGCAATACTTTCATTTTCAGAACTATCAAGTGATATTTGTATCATTCAAAGCGGCTGTATCTCCGCGACCTGCATCATGGATACTGGAACGTTCATTTGATGGTGTTGAATTCTTTCCATGGCAATACTTTGGTGTGAATGATGACGATTGTCGCAAGCGATACAATTTACCCGGTCAAAATGAACCTTACCAAATTGATAGTGACGATCAAATCATCTGTTCAACGCAATTCTCCAAAGCGGTTCCCTTGGAAAACGGCGAAGTAAGATAAATCGATTATTTTTTTCTTAGCGATATTTTTATCGTCACAATTTTGAAATCTTCAGATTCATGTGAAATTATTGGAAGGGCGACCGGGAATTAAGTCAAAAGTAACGCCAACCAATTTATTGGACTTTACATTGGCACGGTATTTGCGATTGCGATTCCAAGGAATGCATACAACACTTCAGTCACCAAATAGCATTCAGTGGCTCGTCGATCGTGATCAGCTGAACAAACGGAGCTTTTACTCGTTGCGTTATATTAAAATTGGTGCACGTCTCGATTGCAGTGGGCATGCGCTACGCGCTAAACAATATAACGATGATGAGGTTTGTATTTAAAAATGAGTGGTTAATTTAAATGAACAAAAAATGTGTCTCGAATGTAAAAAAAATTGCTTTCCAGATAACTGAATGTGATTGTGCTCACAATACATGCGGAATAAATTGCGAAAAATGTTGCCCGTTGTACAATCAAAAACCGTACAAACAAGGCACAGCAACTGATAGCAATAAGTGCGAAAAATGTGAGGTTTGTAATTCAATCTCAATACGTTTTTTTTTCATTCAAAATTATAATTGGAAATTGTGCATTAACTTTGCAGTGCTATGGACATTCCAGTGAATGCTATTACAATCCAGAGGTCGATCAGCGAGGCTTGAGTATTAACACAGATGGCGTTTATAGTGGTGGCGGTGTTTGTCTCAACTGTACAGTATGTTTAAATGATTTATTGTAAAGCTTACGATCACTGGCTTTCACAAGTTTTCGTTGCAATTTTTCTGTAGGATTTAACCACTGGAATTAATTGTGAGAAATGCATCAACAACTATTATCGACCGTATGGTGTGTCGCCAAATGTTAAACAACCGTGTATTCCATGTGAATGGTAATTTTTTTTTGAAAATTGATCAATAATTTGATTTAATTTTTGTTTATTTTTCGAATCAGTAATCCCATCGGTACGATTGGAACTTGTGCAGGTATCGGCGGGACTTGTACGTGTAAGCCCGGCTTTGCTGGTCCCAAGTGCGATGAATGTTTACCGGGATATAGTGGAATAAATTGCACACAATGTCCATGTGATACGCGCGGCACTATGCCTGGAGGTGTATGTGAAACACACTGCCAATGCAAAGTAATTTTACAACTATCTAAATGAGTTTATTGAAATTATCTATAATTGTTTTATTTCCTTTGAATCAGCTCTATGCTGAAGGAGAGCTCTGCGATAGATGTACACCTGGTTACTTTGGATTATCGCAGTCAAATCCAGAAGGATGTACAAAGTGCTACTGTTCCGGAGTGGGAAATATATGTGAAAGCAGTAACATTGTAACCAATACGGTAATTTAAAATAATTAAAGCAATTAAACACAAGGAAAATTAAATTTTGTTGCTATTTTCAAATGGTCTTTTTCAGTATGAAACGCTTGAAGATTGGAAAATAACGGATATTTCACGATCATACTTATTGCACCCATCCAAAGATAACGAAACCGGATTTTTGGTATTCAACATGTATGAAATGTATGAATCGATTTATTGGCTTGCGCCTGATTTGTATTGCGGCAATAAACTACAGAGTTATGGATCCAGTTTTGTTTTTACAATTTCATGGGTGAGTTGATCTTTGAATCGCATCCCTAAAATTATGGTTAGTTTTCAATGTTATGTGTGTTTTCATTCACAGATTGTTGTTCGTGGTGACACAAGTGGCAAACCGACATTCTGTCCCACAATGATTATAATCGGTGCGAATGGTATGAAAATTGCCTACGGTGACACAATATTTTCGGAAACAAATTCGACCATGTCAATCCAATTAACCGAACATGAATGGTATCAAATACCACAAACAATGGATAACACAGGACGACTTCAACAAAATGAATACCGCGGTGATTATGTGTCTCGATCGCAATTTCTGTCGGTTTTGAGTAATATTGAAAGTGTTATGCTGCGAGGATCATTCCACACAGATCAAGCGGAAAGTGTTTTGATTCGTGCTTCACTGGAGTTTGGTAAAGGCAGCAAAAACGAAGTGCCCTCAAATTTGGTGGAACAATGTGTGTGTCCACAGGGATACATCGGTTTATCGTGTGAAACGTGTGATTTCGGCTATGTCAGAGCCTATGAAAATACAACTTCGGAACACCTGGGCATTTGTCTGCCATGCTCTTGCAATGGACATGCTGAATCATGTGATTTAACGTCTAATAAATGTAGCCAATGTACACATAACACTACCGGATCAAGGTAATTCAAAATATTGAAAAGTAAACATGCATTCAGAAGGGAAATATCTAATGTTGGCATGTTTTTTTTTGTAATAGATGTGAATCTTGTGCGGTGGGCTATTATGGAAATGCCAAATTGGGTACACCACACGATTGTAAACGATGCGCTTGTCCATTAATCAACGACGAAAATAATTTCTCACCAACGTGCCAATTTAGAGACTCTAGTTATGAACAACAAAACGAAGTCATTAGCGATTATAGTTTGATTTCATATCAAAATAATGATAATTATATTTGCACCAAATGCCCGGAAGGATATGTTGGAGATCATTGCGAAAGGTATGGTTTTTATTAAGATTAATTTAAACTGTCAGTCTTCATGTAAATGTTCATACTTTTGTAGCTGTGCCGATGGATACTACGGTATTCCAACGAAAGTATCATCGAAATGCTTGAAATGCCCATGCAATGGGGGACCGTGTGATCCGATCACAGGCAAATGCATCACTTGCCAGTGAGTATTTCTCATGTTTTTTTGAAAAGGAACCAATTTTCAATGAAAAAATTTTTTTCAGAGGAAACACCGAAGGATGGCGATGCGAACAATGTAAATCGGGCTACTTTGGAAATCCAGCAAAAGGCTGTGAACTGTGCCGGTGCCAAAGTGATGGATCCGAAAACACCGATTGCGACAGAGAAAGTGGCCAATGTAAATGCAAAGCGAATTATGATGGATATCAGTGCGATGGATGTGCGGTACGTTTCGTGCCACGTTTCTATTTTTGACCAATTTTAAATGATAATCATTAATCATATGTTTATTCTCTTTATTTGCATCATTCGCAGTTTGGATACGCAAACATTAGTCTTGGTTGTCCGTCATGCAGTTGCAATGGTAGCGGTGCGATTGAAAATTTCTGCGATACCCATACTGGCCAATGTCCGTGTAAAATGGGTGTCGAAGGATTGCAGTGTGATGAATGTATGGATGGTTTCTACGGTCTTTCAACGGACGGATGTCAAGGTAAATTGAATATGTATTCCGAATCACACATAAATCAAATCGAAAGGAGTCATACTCTTGATCTTCCATATTAAGATTATATGGAGCTTATAAAACTGACAAATTTATTTTATTACATTTGTGCACACACAAAAAAGAGACAGTACGTGATTTTATAGCCCGAGAGAAAATGAGTCACGATACTGAATTTCGATGCTCTATTCGAAAATAGCGAAAACGATGCAAAGATGCGTTGTGGTAAATAAATTAATGTAAATGCAACAGACGTACGATTTCATATAGTCAAAGACTGTCTAGAGACACAAAATCGTTGATGCGTAATTCTATGCATCGTGAAAATTGTATGAATGTATTTGCAAACTCGCTGCGTTGTACATGTAGGCGTTGTGATTTATTCTGGTATTCATAGTAATGTACATCAGATGAACCACGATCGGTACATTCACAAAAAATTGAAATCCGATCTTTGAATTGCTTTTCAGAAACAAATAATTTGTCGTCTACGAATGAACAAAATATTATGAATTAATCGCCGAGAAATAGTGAAGACACAAAACAACATGGGGTTTAAAAACAATTATTTTCATTCATACCTTCTCATGAGCTTATGCACGAATGAAACAGCTGTGACTGTGATTACTTTAGACAGAGAAAAAAATTGAAAGAAAAACAGAGAGACGGAGGGAGATAGAGAGTTGACATATGTTAGCTAGATCAATCGATGACAAAAATAATTGTTCTGCATGCATAATTAGATATTTTAAAACGGCAGAAGCACATCGCAATTTATAAAATTGGATTCCTCATTTGAATGAATGCATTTGTCATTGCAAAAGTAAAAAAAGACAACTCCAGAAAATTACCACGAGACTTAGTGAATTTGTTATGCATCATACAGTTCGTGTGTATAAAATCTGATGTTTAAAACGTCTGTGTCAGCGCGACACGCAAAAAAACAACAACAACAACACAATCTTTAGAAATATTCTAAAATCAACCAAAAATTCCTGTATGAGAGCAAGAGTATGGGAATAATGTAACAAGAGAGAAAATAAATACTCATGAGTCCGTCGTGTATGAGCCGCGCTGATTCAACTGAACACATTTGTGCATGAATCTTACTCAGACACATATTTAAGCCGAGACCGATCGCCTAAAAACAACTACACTGAAACGCAGCAAAAATGTTTTTTTCAAGCCTGGAAACATAGGAAATGAGTGCAACATAATGCGCAAACATACTATTGAAATAGTTCGTGCTTGGATTTTGCCGAACGCGCATCGCATTTCGCTTTGCACTCGTTCGCCTTCAATAAATAAAATGTATTTCGAGTTGGTTTCGTGCGTTTTTTAATACGTCGACCGATTCTCACAGTTTTTGACAATAGAAATTGCTTCTGGTTGCTTTTTTCGCTTCGTTCTTCATATATGTGCGATAAACGAGAAAATATTCGATTGGAATGCCATAAAGCAGCCAACCGACTACTGCATGAAGAAAACTAAAAAAAAACAACGAAGTAAATAGAGAATCATTTTAAAGTGATTGCGAGACAAATAACACAATAAAAAGAAAAATAAGAAGAAGCAGGAAAATAAATAAATACGCGTTCAAAGTGTGCAGTTATTGAATTTCAGAACAAAGGTTATTGCCTTTAATAGTCATTTAAAGTGAAGCATAATATTTCGCGATACTGCAACCGTGTGATTTGTAATAAGAATCTAAGTGCGCCTGCCAATCCCAACTGAGAAAAACATCAAAGTGAAAAAGATTGTAAAATAAGCGTGTTGTCCGTGTCTAGACCAAATAAAAATCGACAAAAGATCAATCAGATTAATGATTTTCTGGCAAAAATGTAAAACAAATGTATGCCGTGGAATTAGTGTGAATTTTCTGATTTTGTTAAATATTCGTACAAAACCACCAATTTAACCGGGATCGGCAGTTTTTTTGATCGTAATTGTTTTTCAACTGAACACTGAACAAAACCAAATTCGAACAATTGTCGCTTGACAACGTTTTTCGGCGTTTATTTGCCCGCTTTTTTTCTCTTTCTCGCTCTGCCAAAATTTTGATGAACAATCGCAAACGTTTTGCTGCAAGCGATTAATCTGTTTTTTATTGTTATATATTCTATACAATGCAGCACCGTGATTTATTTAAATACGAAATTTATTTTTGTAATTTTTTTGACTGCATGCATGGGGCTATTGTTATCAATTACAATACATCTTCGCCTTAACAGTTCTTTGCGAACGAGTCAAACGTGATTGGATCGTGTGAGAGGCAAAATTGGCGAAAAAAAAAAAAAAAAAAGAAATTTGCATTTTCGAACGAAGAAAATTGAGGTGTACTTTAAAACGCATGCTTACACGTGGCTCAATCAGTAAAATGGTTTAAATAATGATCGATTGATCGTTTACACAAATCCAATGTAAACAAAGCCATAAGAATAAGCCTGAAACGCGTACCACAATTCATTGCGACCATAAAATTGATTTATTACTTAAAATGGTGGATCGTCTCTTTCTCTCTTTTGAATAACCGCATTTCGAATGATTTTATTTATTATTATGGTTTCGAACGTACAAACAAAATAAATCAGAACAAGTTCATGTTCACGTTCAATTTGACCGAAGAACTACCGGATCACAATGACGATCGTGTCCCATCAGCATCGAGTGCCGTTTTTACTTCAAATCATGAATTATTGCCGTCAATTTTTATTAGTATTGCCTATCTATTGATGCGGCCAGACATTGAATTAGAATGATCGCCTGTTCGAATCGCTGTCTGGTCAAAACGAGCGCGCGCGACGAGAGATGAGAGAGAGAAAGAAAAAATAATGTCTTGTTCGATGTGTGACGCGCGTTGATACGTTTGCACAAGTGAAAAGAAAATGCAATTGCTTTTTTCAATTGTTCCACCGGCAAAATGCTCTATAATTTATTTATGCAAACATCATGTTAATGAAAGAGTGCGTGGTAAACATAAACAAATATCTCTGAGCTTCGTCATGACTCTTTCCAAAGATGAAGATTTTTTATTCCATTGCATATCCGATCTTTTGCGAGTTTGCTCTTCAATGCACACACACTGTAGTGACAGTAAATACAGTGAAGTGTAAGCGCAAAAAAGAGAACATTTTTCGCTCGTATTGAACAGTTGTGGAAGGAAGACATCCCACATTAATATTTATATGAGATGTTGTTGTTTATGTTGTGAGTTTTTTTCTCTTCTTCTCTTACTCTCTGCCACACACAGTGTAATATGGTATTGCGCTTGCATTTTATGCAGACGAATCTGCACTCGATACCGTGGTTGCATATGATTTAGGCTCTGTTTATCTTGACTCTTTTTTTGTTCATCTATATTTCTATGGACATGCAACTTATTACCAGAGGTAATGCTTGTGCTGATTCACTACATTCTTACAGTGCAACCAACTCAATCCTCAATTTTGGTTAGAAAAAAAGCCATTGCTCGAAAAAAAACACTCCAGAAGATACAAGAAAAGAAAGACGAAGATTAAGATAGAAGCATCTATTTGGAATCAAAATGTAGTGAAGTCATTTTACATTTTGTTTAAATCACTCAAGATTTTCGCTGATTTATCAATGCGAACTCCGCCTTTGACCGAACATTAAGCGTGTGCGAAAATGAATACGCTGGTTAAAGTAAATATTTAAATGAGCCATTTTGGCACGAAATGTGCGCATAGAGCTGTGTGAATTGAATGGTGTTTTGGTTCGCATTAAAAAAATCCGTATTGCTGCGACTAAAGACACTTTCCATGTTTACCAATGTATTTATTATAAAATCTTAAATGTTTATCCTATTTCAAAAGTGGTCTCGCAATTACAGTAAATATTATTATTGAAAGCGTAATTGCATCGGGCGTAAACAGAGACTTTAAGGCCCATGGAGTAGCCAATCTCAAATGGTTTCTCGTTTAATTCAGAATGACATGAAAGTGTTAAGAAATCTTCATTATTGAACATATTCGAATCGGTCGGCCTGGAAACGGGCGACAGAGTGAGAGAGAGAAAAAAAAACAACAAACAACATTCGAAGCGTTGTAGCACAAAATAAATTGTAAAATAACACCGCACAAACTACTACGTAAATCGTAACTCAAACCAGAGAGTTCCGATTTGCATGAGAACTTTTGTGCTTGTTTCTACGAATTGACCCCGGAGAAGAAGAAAAAAAAAAACTTATATACACACAAACTGGCATACATTTATTATACACGTATTACGATACACATATTGAGAGTTATCACTGAGACTTTTCGCTCACAGGAAACACTTTGGCGAAAATTAAACATCGTAGAATAAATGGCAATCGATTGAAAATAAACAGACATTTTAAATGAACCAATCCATATAATATATAATAAAATCAAAGAGTGTTAAAAGCATAAACAACAACGAACAACCGAAGAAGAAAAAAATTAGATCTTATCGCTGAATGAACTAAACACAAAACGCCTTACTCTAAGTGTTTTTCTACAATCGATAATAAAATATTTGCTGTGCTTGGTGTTTTTCACAGTTGAAATGTATAATTTATTTTTCGTGTGTTCGCAAAGTGAATTTCTTTGAATTTTATAAAATTCTTGAGAAAGTGCTGTTATTATAATAAATACTAAATTGAATAACAATGTTTTGCACTTATTTCATTGTTAGCATGTGCAAACGATACCAAATAATAATCAAAGTTCCACGTCGATCGACACAATGATGGAATAATGGTGAAATGGAAGAATTAAGTAAACAAAAGCCGCAAAAAATTTGGCATCATTTGTGTGCAATGCAATGCCATTGTCGTCGTTACATTTTAACGACATTGATGGCAATTCTATTCGTTGCAAACGGTTGTTATGGTCACCAAATTGAAAGAGATCGAATTGATATAAATACTGGCACAAGTCAAGTTCAATTTAAAAATCAACGTCAAATATTCAACAATACCTTGACGTTGCACGACACATCGCTACCGCGTGATGAAACTATTAAAAGTGACGATGAATTAACCGCCTCACCAACAACAACAGCAGCAGCATTGTTATCACCGACGCTGTCACCGATTGAAAGAAGTGCGCATGTTTTAATGAACAAGTCAGTTCGACGCGTCGAAAGAAACGGTCGCACAAGAACATCGAACATTTTCAAAACAACGTCGAAAAATCGATTCACTCCGAAACGTGATCAACATCGCAAAGTACATCAATCACATAATTCAAATGGAAATGTGCTGGCACTAGATGTTAAGCGTATCACAGACACTCAATACCGGCACGAATTTAAAAATACAACTGACATTGGTGATAGTAATCGTGGCGGCCAACATACATTCAACAGTCAAACCCATGAAAGAGTTCCTAACTCTAAACCAAAGATAACTTCCAAACTTTTCAACGCCCCATCGTATGACCGTACAACAACTTATTTATCTTATAATTTAGTTGGGAATAATGTGCAAAAAACCGAAAGATTTATGCCAACTTCCTACAAACAACCGTTTCTTGCAACGCAAATTAAACAAACGAACAAAAACTATGTGCATAAAAGCTATTATCGACCAATACAACGTAACAACTGCAACAAATGCCGAATCATACCCGGCGCACCGATACGCCATAAACCATACTTTCCAACACGAACAAGATATCACTACGGTATGTATTTAAGACTTATAGTCTAGCACCACAGAGACGCATTGACGCAGAAAATTATAATTTAAGTTTAACGATAGTGTTTTTCTTGTTGTTATTGATGATATGTTGTTTGTGCTGGTGTGTATGTGTTGTTGATCAAACGAATCGAATAAAGGCAATTGCTTCGTGTCTTTCAACAGTTTTGAAAGCGTTAAAAGTTTTGATGGATCGGTAAATCAAAAATCGAAAAATGAATTGCACGTATGCGATAACTCAACTCGCGCAATACATTCAACATCTGCCTTTGATCTTTTGATTGTTTAATTAACATGCGTTAAACAACTGTTTCAGGACGATATTCAATTTTAAGAGCGATGTAATTCGAAACGCATTCCAAATCTGCGTTCAAGTGGCCTGTAATGTAATGTTGATATAAGGTCGGTACTCTAAGTATTGGGTGTATAAATTAATTTTGATCGTTTTTTTGGTGAAAGGAAACATTTATTTAAAAATAATAAGAATGAGTACATTAACCAATGTATTGCCCATCGTTAGCTTTGACTTCCGCCCATCTTCTTATTAACTTGTCGATTTCGCGTCGAAAGAATTCCTCATCTTTTGACGCTATCCATTCATCGATCCATTTTCGCACTCCTTCAGGATTTCGAAACGATATCTCAGACAAGCCCATTTGCATTGATCGAAACAAGTGATAATCAGAAGGGGCAAGGTCTGGAGAGTACGGGGGGTGATCAAGCTCACCCCGACCAGAGTCCATTATCTTTTTTTGCGATGTTTGAAATATGTCAAATTTTGAAAAAATCCTTCGACTATTTCTTGTCGCAGTTTTTTTCAATTTTTCTCTCAGTACTCTGCTCAAACGTATTGGTTGTAGTCGATACCGATCCCCCGTGACTGTTTCACCCGGTTTCAGCAGCTCATTATACACCACACCACTTTAATCCCACCAAATAATGAGCATTACCGAGAAATCATCAAAATCCTGCTATGCTGTCGATTTTGACGATTGTGTGGGATTGATACCTTATTTTTATGCCTGGGGTTATCGTAGCAGATGCCCTCTTCACTTCCAGTTACAATACGATACAAAAATTCCTTTCTTTCCTATTTTTGGAACATTGTGCCAAAATGTGAAAAAACGTCTTACAACTAGTTTTGGATTCAGCTGGTGTGGCACACAATTTCTTTGGTCTTACCTCATTATAAATGTCTTAAAACGATTGATTCGCATATAATTTAATGCTTTTGATGTTTCCTGATGCATTTTCATGCATATTTATCGAATAAAAAACGCCAATCATTCAATTTTTTTGGTGAGTTCGCAGTTTTTCAACAAATTCACCACTTCTTTTTCACCAAATTCAACATTCTCTGTGGCGATTGAGAGGTCTCGTCTCCTGCAACATTTCATAACCTTCAGATCTATTTTCACTTTGATTAAAGTGAAAAAATTGAACCAAAGGAGGGCCAGACAGAAAAACACTTCTTCATCACTCATTTTGAATCGATACAAAAATAATGACGCTGCGTGGAAAATAAACCTTCCTGCTCTGAATTAGATTGGCAAATGTCACATGTACAAAATGCAATTGGATTCACCTGTCAAACTTCATACAAGTTTAAGTGGCGACATCTAATTGTCAGCGATCAAAATTAATTTATACACCCAATAACTCTTGAAAATTTGTATGAAAGAGTTTCGTCATCAAAGAAAAATCACGGAAGTTCTATTGAAAGATTGATCTATTGAATCGCTTTGAATCGATGCATATAATGAATCTCATCAAATGCACTCAATTTATATGAGTTTATTAACTCGAAAATTTACTACTAAAAAATACGATAAAGTTTTTTTTAATGCATCTCCAGCGATTCGATCGTATCGAATGTGCATGATTTTATTGGAAAATTTCAAAAAAAATGAACCGACAACGTTCTACACAAAACGAAAATTAATAAAATTGTAAAATTGATTATCGATCGATAAATTTCAGGCCAATTGTTGTTGTTTCAAAATATTTCATTTTCTTATTATCTTTGTTCGCATCTTTTACAAGATGTTCATTAAATCAATTGATAATATAATTATGCAATTAAAGTTAATGATGTTTAAATTATAAGCTATGTATTTCATATTTATAACAAAGCCACTTCGTTTTTTTTTCTTCTGCTTTCATTACAGAATGCCACTGCAATCCGCTGGGCTCTGTTGCGCAAAATTGTAATAAACATAATGGACAATGCTTCTGTCGAGAGAATGTAACAGGTCGAACATGTGATAAATGCTCGGAAGGATTTTGGAATCTTGAATCGGGTAAAGGCTGTCAAAGTTGTGCCTGCAATGCCATCGGTAGCGTCAATTTCAGTTGTAATGCATATACCGGTCAATGTGTTTGCAAAGTCGGCGTTGGTGGTCCAATGTGTGACTCTTGCCTCGAAGGTTTTTATGGACTCTCAGCGACTGGATGTAAACGTATGTATTAACATGTTAACATATTTAATCATTTATTTAATGAATAATCTAACGGAATATGGTTGATAGCAATGGAGATAGCGATTAGATTGAGCTGTTTTCATATTAAAATCAGAATTGAACTTTTTTCAAATTCCATTTAGCTTACGGACATAATATTATTTTCATTCTTTTTTTGTTTAGATTGCGATGAATGTTCAAATTCAGCATACAATTGCGATCCAGAATCGGGTCGATGCATTTGTCCACCGCACAGTAAAGGAATCGATTGCAATCAGTGTATGCCAAATTCATATGGATGGGAGCACAAGAAAGGATGCAAATTATGTGAATGTGATCACACCGGATCGATTGGACAATCGTGTGATGTGTACACCGGCCAGTGTATGTGTCGTGAAGGGTTCACTGGACGTGAATGCAATCGATGCTCGATTGGATACTTTGGCTATCCGAACTGTGAAAGATGTGGATGCAACCATGACGGTTCATTAACGACGAACTATTCCGAACCAATTCCATGCAATGACGAAGGACAGTGTTCATGTAAATCATTGGTAACCGGTAAAAAATGTGACCAATGTATCGAATCAACATTTGGATTGTCAAAATACAATGCAGATGGATGCACTAAATGCTTCTGTTTTGACCGATCAAAGAAATGTATACAGAGTGATTTTAGTTGGGGATTGATACGAGCTAATGATGCACGATGTTTGACCGTTGAATACCAAAATATTGAATATGTGGCACTTCAAACACAAGATAACAGCACGGAAATTAGCTATGAAACGAATTTACAAATTTTGGACGGTTTGTCTGTCATTCCTGGCACAAGTGGTAAGACACACTTTTTTCTTGTCTTTTTTTAACTGTTTTCAACGAAATTTTGGAAAAAAAAAATTATTAATAAAATGAACAAAAAATAATTTTTTCAAAGGTAATATTTCTATGAAATCATCTCGTGGATTTGAAACACCACTTTACTTTGAAATGTCCAAGCAATTCCTCGGAGATCAACTGCTGAGCTATGGTGGTTTATTCAAGTTTAACATTGAAATGATGGAATGCAAAACGGAACTGGATCAAATAACGCTACAACACTTCCCATTGATTCGAATGCGTTCACATAATTCGCTTACATTGGACTATTTTGGAGTAAGAATTCATTTTCACACATTTTTTTAGAGAAAAATAACCGACGAATATAATTTCTTTGAAGCCGGAGTCATTCCATACCAGTTCAAATGTCACTGAAACCATTCGTATGATTGAAGAACATTGGCGATTGCATCCCAGCGGTGAAGTGGCATCACGTGGCATATTTATGACCGCCTTACAAAATATCACATATATTTTGATACGTGGAGCATCATCAGTTGCATTTACAAGTCTAACGTAGGTGTTTAATACAATTCAAAATGAAAAACTTTCACTCAAAGAAATCGGGCGACGTCATTGCTTTAAAAAAACATTTTTTTAAATTTTTTCAGATTATCGAATGTGACATTGGAGACGGCAATTTTCATATCGGGATCGAAAAGTAATTTGGCGATCGGTGTTGAAGTGTGTCAATGTCCAGAGATGTATGAAGGATCATCATGTCAAAATCCATCTGATGGATACTATCGCCACAAAGAAAGTCATGTTGAAACATCTCATCAGCACTACGAGAACTTCGTTGGAAAGTCGGTACCGTGTGAGTGCCACAGTCGAAGCAATCAATGCGACAAAGAGACTGGATATTGTAAGGTAAGGAAGCTATTTGACAAATTCTACCTTTTTTCAAATTATGTTCAATATTTTCGATTCATTAAAGATGTGTGTCAATAACACGGGCGGTGCCCAGTGCGAACTCTGTGCCGAAGGGTATTATGGTGATCCAATCGTATATGGTTGTCAGTCGTGTCCATGTCCAGAAACGCATCGTAATTTCGCCAAAGGTTGTACATTCTATAATGGTCGAGTTAGTTGCAGTTGTCGTTCGGGCTATATTGGTGATTTATGCGACTTCTGCGCGCCCGGTTTTTATGGTTCACCAGAACAAGAGGGTGGAGGTTGTATTGATTGCCAATGTAATGAACACGGCTCGGTTTCAATTGAATGTGATGCATTCACTGGTGACTGCATGTGTAAAGATGGCATTATCGGTACAAAATGCGATAAATGTGCTCAACCTACATCTATTTTGGAACCAAATGGTTGTCAAGGTACTTTTTTGTGATTTTTTTTAACCGATCCCAAATCTATTTTCATATCATATAATTTTAGTTTGTGATAATTGTACGCTGATACTGCTCGAAAATTCCAACGACTTGGCTTACTACATACAAAGTGAAAGTCAGCACATTGACTTAGACTCAATACCGGCTCCATGGTCTCGATTATTGTCGTACGAAAATACAACCGAGCATTTGGTGATGAGATGTAATGACATTGAGAAATCTACAGAAAAACTCGAAAACTACAACGATCTTCAAATCGACAAGGTAAGAGTGGAGAAGGAAAATGTCGAAGAAAATAATTAATTTTTTATTCATTTTCAGTTGAGTTCAAAAGGATCAAATTTGAATACGCGTTGGAAAAATATGTTGGCGAAAGCGGTGAAACGCAGTCAAATGTCGGAAAAATTGAATATAATGTCAGCCACATTCTGGAATGAAATGGAATACGTTCAAAATGAAACACAAGCCCATATTAATACGCTCAATGTTTTCGGAATTGGCAGCAGTCATCATGTGAATCTTCCAATTGCACTGGCTGAATCCGAAGAACTATTGAAAAGTATTTTGGGTGTCGTTGACAGCCATAACGTTGCCAATCGTGCCCATCAATGTGCCATTAATTTGATTGACCAGTGGTCCAATACGTCATCAATTCTCACCGATCAAATGGCTGAAGCAACGCAAATGAAATACGATTTAATTAACGCCAAGAATCGATTGTACGATTTAATTCAAAATGTCTATAAAACTTCCGATACTACAACAATGTCGAAGAGTATTCATGCGGCCAACGAGAGGAACCTGATCAAATTGATTCATCAACATCAGAAAATTGCACAACTTCATACCGACATCAACGATATTTTTAAAACGAATGTTATTCCAGAAACAGACACCGTGTTTAATATGATTGTCGATAATTATCAGAAACTGCGTCAGGATCTCGGCACCATTATTCAATTGAAAACAATTGTTGGCGAAACAAGCTCACAGTCGGCCCAACAACTCAATGAGATACGTCAAGAAATGCTACCGATGGCCAAGAATCATTCGAATAATTTGATGAATGCCGCACGTGAATACGTTGGTTTGTTTCAAAATACGAAAAATAGTGCAGAAGTTGCAATGCTTGCAAGGTAATTTCATCACTTTTGGTTTATCCATTTCAATATTTACTAATTTCATCCCAATTGCAGTACGGCTTATAAAAATATCACCGACTCGGTATTAATGGCGCGTGATTTAACTGCACGAGCAAAACAAACAGTCATCGAATGTGAGAATGAACTCTATCCCAAAGAGGGCGAATCAATAATTGAAAAGAGCACAAAATCGTTGAAAAAATCGCAAAAAATTCACCAACACTCATTGAAAGAAATGGAAAAATTGGAAGGTAACAACCGAGTGTTTGTGTTTTTCTCGTGTCTTCATATAAAAAATGAATTTAAAACTTTTACAGATCTGGACTTCTCATTGAAATCACAATGGCGTAAAGTTGACTCAATCAAAAATACAATTTGGCAAACGGGACTGAGAAACAATAATCTTTCGCTCACTCTAAATTCATTTTCAAAGAATGACACACAGGAATTCCTGAAGCGCACAATTGAGGCGGCCAAAAGAGTGTCAGAACAAATGCGTGAAGTACGACGCAGTGCGATTGCAATTACAGGCAGCGATATTTACAAATTGAAATTGAAATTGGCTTCGTTGGAACCACAATGGGCTGTTAAGTACGGATTAGCTGAAGAAAACGGTGAGTTTTATCTACATTTGGATTTGAACTGCAAGAGAGGATTTAGGTTCACATATTGGGATTTTTTTACAGTATCACAATCGATGAGGAACATCAAAGATATCAAAAATGTGCTAAGTACTATTGAGACGACTTCAAGGCGAAACGATGAAAAATTCCAAAAATGGAACCAAACTATGTCGGTGCTGATGCAGGATTTGAAAAATAAAATTGCCAAAGCAAGACACATCGCTGATGGTGTAAGTATATTTCAGATTAATTTCCATAAAAAAACACATTTTCGCCATTCTACAGTTGGGATATTTTTATTAATCGCAAATCACATACAAGTTTATCAACACATTGTTCCGTTGGAAATATAATTCAAAATCGCTACACAATTATTCAAGTTGTTTGGAGTTGAAAGAGAAAATGTCAATGGGTGTGATTGAAAACCAAAAGAAACGGGAGATATCGCAATGCTATGCAAAATGGTTTTATTTTCGATTTCGTGTTGAAACATGTTTCATCATGTGTTACACAGATTCGAAGAACTTATCGACAATATATCAATGAAATGAGCAAAAACGGTAGTTTGAAATCAGAGTCACATTGTTTCCGAGAAACAAATCGGCAAACAAGTGGTGGCATTGTACACACAAATGAAATTATTGCATGTTTCTAGCTGATGAATTTGAAACGAAACGATTGTTTACTCAAAATTCGTGTCTTTGTTGCTCCAGAAAAAGTCTCTATATGGAAATGTGCAAAATAAATGAATATTCTATGGAATTTCTTTAGAAAAAAGTTAGCACGAAACATTTTAAAATACATAAAATAGAAAAAAAACTTTGCCTGTCACACTATCATAAATTGATTTGACACAACTTTATTTTCCAATTCAAAACAATTCTCTTACTTATATTATTTCGTAGTAGTAATAGTTCGATTAAATATTGGAAAAAATTTAGAAAAAACATACTAAAGTTCATTAACCTTCTTCTTCCATAGATTCGTGTTTCATTGGAATCAAAATCGGTGAAATGTGTTCGATCATATACGCTACCAACGTTGGGTCTGTCGACTGCCAACAATATAAAGCTATCAGTGGCATTGAATACAAAATTAGCAACAACACCCATTCTGTTTATGCAAGGAGAGGATAATCGCTTCTTAGCCATTGAAATGGTGAAACGAAAAATACGTTTTCTTTGGAATTTGGGTGGCGACACTGTATCAATAACACATCCCATGGAATTGCATAAAAAAGATTTGAATTATGATGAGGCATGGTATCAAATCGAGGCCAATCGTACAATGAACGTTGGCAATTTGATTGTGCGTCAAATGGGTACGGGATGGAATAAAGCATCAACCGTACAAAGTACATCGTCTCAACCAGAATCAACACGAATTTTATTCACTCCAAATAAGCGTTTATGGATTGGTGGCGTACCAGATGAAATTCGACCGCAAGAGCTATTGGCACAAGATGCTGGCTTGAATGCTGTGCTCAGCAATGTATATATCGATGAAAAACGAATTGGTTTGTGGAATTTCATGCATACCGAAGGTGAATGTGATGGTGCAACATTGGGTGCGCGTGAAATAACCGCCATCGATGGTGCACGACATTTCAATGGCCAAGGTTATTCGGTTGTGAGAAAAGAGCGCTCAAAACCGTATAAGAAAAACTTTTTCGCCCTGCAGCTTACATTTAAAACTTTGGACGAGAATGCGCTACTTTTCTTGGCAATTGACGAAAAAAATGTGAGTATCATTTTGCTAATTATTCCATGTTCAGTTGAACGAAAACTTTTCTTTCTTATTTGAATGCACAGAATCGGTCCATATCGCTTACACTTTATGATGGAAAAATTATGTTCCGCATTGATTATGGTGGCACATCGAAGCTGGAGATTAGCACGGGCAAAAAATACAATACGGGACAATGGACAAGTGTAGAAGTGGCGCGTGAATTTACATCAAAACGAAGTACCGAAAATGGACAAATGAAAGTGAACAACGAAGAACCGTTGACTGGCGCACCAACAACACCAATTACATCGGCTTTGTTGCCGGACTTGTCACGAGCCGTTTATTATTTGGGCGGAATTCCGCCTGATTTTAAATCGGCAATAACAAAAGCACCGGGAGCCGATTTTGCTTTTCTGGGATGCATGAAAGATATTCAAATCAATGGCGAAACGTACGATCCACTTGAAACATCGCTTCGGAATGGCGTTGAAGCATCATGCAGAGAAAGCATAACACGGTACACTTTATATCATAAAATGGAAAACTTATTTGTTCTTTTTATTCTAATCATGTTTCATATGATTTTCATTTATTACCTTTGACACAGAGCTGGATTTTATGGCAATGGTTTTCTCGAGCTACCAAATCATTCGTTACGCAAGCGAGCAAATGTTGGATTCGTATTTAAGACGTTACGGAGCGATGCATTAATTTTGTTGTCGGTGGTGCCACACCAGGAACTGGCCAATAACTATTACGACGAAAAAGATTTGCGCTCAAATTATTCATTTGCATTGGTGAACGGTCGCATTATATTTTGGGCCGATGCTGGTCGTGGCCGAATCGAACTTATCTCGAATAATACATTAAACGATGGTGAATATCATACGGTGAATGTGCTGAAGTTGGGCCGGAAGTTTGAGTTACGTGTTGATGATGAATATCAAATGAGCAAATCTTTATCATCACAACCATTTGTAATAAGTATGATTGAAGGTTCCGGTGGCTTTTACGTCGGTGGCATTCCAAATATACCGGAATATTTGAATTTACTCGAGCGTGTCGACGCTTTTCATGGAACGCTCAAAGATTTCGTTGTGAATAATCAAACGATATCATTTGGTGATTTGGTTAATGCAACAAATGTTGATGTTGGACGCGATGGACCGAAAATGGGAAATCATGAAATCTACAATGAAATTTTAATGAAAACAGAACCGATTAGTAAAAGTTTCACTGCTTCGCCAGAGGGTTGCCATCGGGTAGATATACATATTTAGTTTTTTTTAAACATACTTTTGAATTTCAATTAGAAGCGAATTTTTTTGTATGTTGAAATGTTTGTGGTTGTTGTTTTTTTTTCAGGTCGGCTCTTATTCATACGAACCGAATGCTTTTAAGTTTGGCGATACATCACAGAGTCATTCTGTCATAAACATTGGCAAACATTTGTGGCAGACAAACTTTGATATTCAATTCGAGTTTCGAACATTCTATCCGAATGGACTGCTATTTTTCGTACCGGTAAATTAACACACCGCATTTTGTCAGCCAAATAGTTATGGATTATAGGCTAACAGCATTTTTTTTGTCTGTGATTTTTCTTGTACAGGGAGCAAAAGAGAAGCAAAAACACTTTTTTACGTTGACTTTGCGAAATGGACAGCTTAATATTGTGGCACGGGGTAGAAAACGGATGGAAAAGATTATGTCACGTAAGCTAAATGACGGACACTGGCATCGAATCACATTAAAATGTGTGAATAAACTTCTGACAATCCGGATCCAAAGCGACGGCAACACGAATGCCATCGACGAAGAAGATTTTAAAATGCCACGACGTATCAGCGCATCGAATATGATGTATATCGGTGGCATTGTAGACAGCATGCTATCATTCTCGGCCGAATTATCATCAAAATTGGAACAATTCAAGGGTTGTATTAGGCGCTTCCTCGTGAATAATATATCACAGGATTTGGCTAAACCCGGACGACACTTTGGCATTGGTCAATGCTTTCCACAAGTTGAAAAAGGTTCATTTTTTGCCGGCGATGCGTATGCTATTTACAGTAAGTGCTTTTGTGATTCATCAAAACATTTTAAAATACTTATTTCGTGTGGACCTAAATTTTGAATCTTTTTTCTATAGAACGAATCTTCCACGTGGGAAAATACTTGGAAATCAACTTTGAGTTCCGAACATCCGAAATGCAAGGCATGATATTGAGTGTGGCCGAGCCAGTTGGATTTCCAGCCATATCAATTGAGCTGCACAAAGGAAAGGTAAATGTAAAAATGTCATTTGAAATGATGATTTGCTCATTGAAAACTGTCATTTTCTCAAATAGATCATCATGTCTTGTGACTTGGGAGACGGCCATCCATTCCGTGTTGAAAGCAATGTTCCATCGAAATACACACTCTGCAATAATTATTGGCACAATGTATCTGCAATCTATGATTCAAATCAAATTGCAATCCGTGTCGATAATTTACCATCCGTAAATAAGCTGAAGCAACATGAAACATTGGGCAAAGTGCACACAAAGAGTCCCCTATATATTGGCGGAATGCCGGAGACGGCACCGAGCGGCACACTTTTAAATCGTGACAACTTCAAAGGCTGCATACGAAATGTGGTCATTCGAAACGAGCTCAAAGATTGGACCGATATGGACGAATTGCAAAATGTATTACTCAGCGAATGCTTAATCATGTCATAGAATGAAAATTGCATGTGTTAAATTTTGCCATAATAATATTACGATTAGAGGTTTACATTATTTATCTGCATTTAGGCCATAATATTAAATAAGTTAATAATTTAAATAGGTAATATATCAAATATACGAAGAAAATAGCACTATTTTCAATTCTTTTTCTTGAGCCACAGCATAATTCAAGAGTGAAGAGAGATTGATTCAAAATCAGATTGAGTCGCAATGTGAAGTAACAGTTCATTTGAATTTTTCAGCACAATCCAAACTCACACAAACATAAAGGCAACAAATTATTGTAAGTATAGCGCTGAATTTGAATATGTTCGCAATACAAATTTCGTATCAATAAAAGGCGATTCGCATGTTTGTATACTCTGTTTAATATGCATTATTCACACATAACAATACAATTATTGTTTGTTTTCAGAATAACATTTATTGTTTATAATATTTGTAAATAGTCAAATTTATTTCTTCCTTTGTCACAGATTCTCATTTGTGAATATAATTTTAAAAGAAAATCAACGAATGTTCAAATGTTTATCGTTGGATTTCTAATGTTCATGCGGTTTCTTGGAAAAACTGCTTACTTTTCGTTTGAATATGATTGTGTGTTGTATTCTGCAAACATATCGGGATGAAAGGCATGAAAGTGCGGATATTTCTTTTATTTTCACATGAAAAACGAAAAATCCGACAATAGCGTGTGTTATCTTTCCGTTTGCTTTCGTTCTTCTATTCAAACTGTAAAATCTGCTTTTGTCCTGTCACATCCCACATGAATAATTTTTCCATTTATCAAACCAACGCCGCAAAATGGAATTTCGATTTTTTTTTTCGATAGGAAAGAGTTGAATGGCTATTGTAATGCTGGTGTTATTGCTGCGGCGACTATGTGTTGTTCCGTTATTTTTGCATAGTGTCAATATTATTGTAAACAACCGAAACCCATTTTTCGAGTCGAAGGTCTGAGTGGTGGAATTTTCGGTGTGCATTTCTAAAGAATAAACGGAACTATGTAAAATCATCCACTTCATTTCTCATGCAAAGTATTGATCGATATCCGAATCCGTATCGCTTTAGTTTGTGTGTATGTCGCATTGTTTTGGTCATATAGAAAATCTGAGCGCACGATAAATAAAACCGAAAAAAACTTCTTCCGTAAAAGACTGAAATCAATTCAAACGAATTGACGCTGCACTTTGCACGAATAAAATGTAATGTTATTCTCTTTCTTACTTTGCATTTTGTTGCAAAATATTTGCGATAGTTTGTTTATTCAGTGCTTGTTTCTGGCGACAGCATGAGCCAAACTTATTTGGAATATATTCAAGATTATGTTTGAAATGCAAACAGACAGATTTAGTTGAGTAAAATTGAAAATTCAATACGCAATTTGAATGAGATAGTTTTCGTGGTAGCGAGAAAGAGATTTGAAACAGCTTTGCCGGAGTATTTGTTTATTAGTTTCTAAAAACCTCAACTTAGAACTTACGAAATGACGAGTAAATATGGGTAAAGTTTTTTTTCTTGTTTGGAGCGGGTAAAATTATACTTGTGAAATGCGGCTTGTAGGCTGTGAATTATTTCAAAATTGTCGGCTCAAAATATGTATTTCCGTTCACAAGGACCGTATGTGTGTGTGTATTATAATAAATATTTATGTGAGTTTGTAGATGAAAATTATCTTTGACTCTTTGTTAATTAATACACTTTCCTATGGTGTTCGCCAACCATTTCATATGTGCATCGCCTTAATAATAATAATAGCAATAAAATGAACACACCATGCTGAATCGTTCATCTTTTATAATGATAAATATGAGGCTTTAAGATTCACTTCATGTATTTGTATGTGTTTTTATACGGTTATTTGTTTCAACGCATACACACACACACAAAAAATATAATAATAATACGGAAAATACGACGAGCGACGTCGGTATAGCATATTATATATGCCATAATCCATCCTAATTAAATGAAAAGACAAGTTTATAGAAACTGAACGAATGAAGGTTATGAAAACTTGGCTAATGAAAAACGTGACTATAATGTCGAATGTTTTCATTAAAGTTCTACTACGGCGAATTGTTGTAACGCGTTTGCAAACACATTGTATGCAATTCAAATACGGAATATATGGAGTATCGGTGCTGTAACGTTGCAAACATAGATTTTCTTTGGCGTATGGTTTCTCGTATTCGGTATTTTTGCCGGTGAAATTTTTTTTTCTTTCTTGTCTGTTTGTTCAATGCAACTCACTGCTCGGCATGCACATAGCCAGTGTGTCTCGTTGTCATCATACTCAGGCTCCAGCAGACAAAAGCACTTTATTTTTATGCTTTGTGCTTGTTTTTTCTCATAAGCTCGATACAAAGGTGCAAATGAAACTGACAAATAAACGTAATGCGATACTTATCACAACGACGAAAGATTATCACATTACCATTCCCCCCGCGCACGCCCCATCAACATTCTGAGACAATCGTTCATTACATTGAAAGCAGCATAAAATGATGATTAATGAAATCATCATGAACTCATGAAGAGAAACATATCTTAATCAAAAATCTCTCACAGTCTCCCCTCCTCCACACCAAAATGACAACAAAAACTGTCCCATAGAGCGTTCAGAATAGTAAAGACGGGGTTTTTGTGCGTTTATAATAATAATGCAGCGAAATAACGGCAGTGTGTTTGAAAGAAACAAGAAATTGCTTAATAAACAGATTTTTTTGATATATATGAAATAAATGTAGGTGATTAGACGATCCTTTGATGTCTTCCGCACTCATTTCGATGAGTTTCCGTTCAATTTAAAACCTTTTAATGACAACTCATTTAGAATATTTTTGAATTATTCTAGAAAAACATTAACTTTGATTGGGATTAACGGTAATTTTCGATTGAATCAAATGTAAAAAGTCACGATTGTGACTTTTGGCAGTTGGAATTGGTTTCAAAAAACAACAAAATTACATATTTGCTCATATGAGATTATTATTATTACTTCTCCCTTTCCCACCCTCCAAAAAAACAAAATAAATACGCATTTGCAATAATTTATAGCAAATTTAATATCATTCACAATAAAAATCCATTGTGGAGATTTTACACATGAAACCAATTTGACATTTCAAGTTGACAGTGTTCGGTCTGTAAACAGTGTGAAATACAACAGCATCGAAAACAAATAAAATTTGGTGAAAATTTTCAAAATTTCTCGGTGAAAATGTCGTATTTTGCTAATTTTAACAACGAAGCGGGTAAAACGATTCTCGGTGACATCATAAAAACGTGTAATCATCCGGATAATTCGAAGCGTTTGTCTGAAGCAAAAGCGGCAGCCGGAAAGGAAATGTTGCAAATGATGCATTTAGTCTTTCCGATTTTGATGCAAATTCAAATGGATATTATTAAAAACTACGGTTTCCCAGCCACTCGAGAGGGTTTAATTCAGTTCGAACAATTGATTCGGGATTTAGAGAAAGACGACGCTGAAATTGCCAGACTACGTTCGCAAATCCGTGCCATTTACCTTCCACCGATTAATATCAGCGCAGCAAAGGATATTTTAATATGAAGCAAAAACATACTAATTTGTTCGGCGGATTAGGATGTTTAGTTTTAAACAACGACTGATTAACGTTATAGTTTATTTTAGTTAAATTTTCAATGCAGAGATTTGTTCTTCATCGCTCAACTGTCTTGATTCAGTTGATAAAACTTGAAATTCTAGTCATATTACATTGTATCAACATGTCAGTGTCCATCGAAATTTTAAGTAATCTGAAGATTCTCTGTAACATTGTGACATTTTCCATTTGAAACCAATCGGTAGCGCTTAAATATTTGTATTTATATGGAACATAATTTATTAACATGAAGATCAAGTAATAAAGGAAGGCATACATAGAAAACATATAAAATGATCGAAGTTTTCTGTTTTTTAATCAAAATTATTGTGAAATTTTCATACATTTTTGTACTTTGGTCGTGAAAATCTGTTGCTGGACTTTGTTCATAAACATTAGAACATTGAAGTCATTAAGAACATATTTATTTATTTTTTGTTGTTGTTTTGTTTATGTTCATGTCTGTCACATCATCAATGATATCGTTAGCAGCAATGTCTCCACTTTTGATATCACTGCCGTATGCAAAAATCTCCGCCAGATGTCTCTTGCGAACGTCAATTGTATTTCACAAATAGAATTATATTCCATAAAAAAACACCAAATAGAAAACCCTTTGAATTAATTTCACCACATCGAATTTTGGCATTTGAAATATGATACCACAATATTTTGCGTCTTATTTTATTTCGTAAAAAATGTATACGCAATTCATATCAAAATTGTATTTGTAATCGCGCTTTCATCACACTGCAGTGTGACCAACTGAAAGTGTTTAATTTGTGGAAACATCTGACAGTAGATGGGCAATAATAGATTGACTTCAGCAACACATCATTAGTCTTCGCCTTTTTAGATACAAAGAAGAACCAAATTTCTCTAAGACAAAACGCTAATTTACAGAAATTGTTCGAAGTTACCCTCCTTACATCCAGTACAGTAAAATTTGTGTGACGAACAGGTTGGAAAACAAAAACTGTTCAGCTCTCTGTAAATACATTTGGCCAAAGTAAGTATGAATTTTGAGTTAAAAAGAGAATTAAATAGAAACTCCATTCGGTATGTGACGTCACATTTTGAAGACAATTACATACAATGTGTCACATTTGACGGGAATTTTCATTTATTTTATCGGATTTATTGCGTTCGGCATTAATTTGTGAATTGATTTTGTTTTTGATAGGGAATTTTTTGTGATTTAAACATGGATAATGATGGTCTCGACGGCCTGTCACAGAACCAAACAGAAAAAGTGTTACAATTCCAGGATTTGATTGGTATTGATGACATTATAGCGTGTCGTGAAATATTGAATCGACATCAATGGGATCTCGAAGTGGCAATACAAGAGCAGCTAAATTTGCGAGAGGGACGACCGTCAATTTATGCATCGTCAATAGATAATAGAGAACCACAAGTAATTAACGATCGTTATTTACAACGAGTGTTTGTTAACAATCGTGCACCAGTACCACCGCACGGATTCACTGGCTTCATAGGTTTTTTCTTTAATTATGTATTTAGCTTTTGCTATAATACATTATCGTCGATTTTGTCAGTACTACGTGATTTAGTTGTACGCGGAAATGATCGAAGTAAGTTTCATTGACGTGCTGCCATTGACATTTATATATTTATAATTTTTACTTTTTTCTAAATTTACAGCAGTTGTTACAGATCCATTAGCAGACGTATTAAATTTTATTCGAGACTATAATGAAAAATATCCAAACCATCCAGTGTTTTATCAAGGAACCTATTCGCAGGTGTTGAACGATGCAAAACACGAATTGAAATTTTTGGCCGTTTACTTACATTCCGAAAGTAGCTCCGAAACGGCTAATTTCTGCCGTAATACTCTGGCAGATCCAGAGGTACTTGAATTCATTAACACCAATGGCATGCTATTTTGGGCATGCGACATCTCAACCCCAGAAGGTTATCGGGTATCACATTCGATTAGTGTACGATCGTGTCCAGCTGTTACTATTATTGGTGTGCGAGAGCATAAAATGGTCATCATGGGACGTATGGAAGGCCATTGCTCAGCAACCGAATTTGTTAGACGACTTCAATCTGTTGTGAATGATAACAAAATTTGGATGACACAGGAACGGAATGAACGGTAAGAAAACTTTCAATGTTTTATCATTTTTACGGTGTTTGCATCTTTATTTAGATGATGTGATTTAAATTAAATTGGTTTTTTTCATCTCAATTCACAGTTTCGAAAGAAAATTCGTGCAAGATCTCAGACAACAGCAAGATGAAGCTTACGAATTGTCACTCCGAGCTGATCAAGAAAAAGAACGTTTAAAACAATTGGAAAAGGAACGATTGTTGCAGCAACAATTGCAAGAAGAAGCTGAACGTTTGGAAAAACAACGTCAGAAAGAGGTAACATTCAATCGGACATTTTTTTTTCGAATATTTTGTAAAATATTTTTGTTTTTTGTTAAATATTCAATAGGACATCGCTCGACAAAAGATTGACCGAGCATTAGAAGTGCCAGCTGAACCGGATTCAAATGATTCTGACGCCATATTGTTGTTATTCATTTTACCAAATGGAACACGACTTGAACGACGATTCCGTCGCTCCGATATGTTAAAAGTATGTAAATCATTTGGCTGATTGTTCATTCACATTCATTTAATTCTATGTTTCTTCTTTATACAGGATTTGCATACATATGTCTTTTGTCATCCGCAGTCACCGGATCAGTTTGCGATAGCGACCAACTTCCCCAAACGAACACTTGAAACCGAATCATCTGAGGTTCAAATCAATACGGCTGGCATTAACAACCGTGAAGTCCTTTACGTGTATGATTTGGACGCATAAAAAATGACAAAAATCAAGTGGCCTACGTAATATACATCTCAAACATGCACGAATCGTATAAATTTGGACACAAAGTGATTGCCCCGATTTAAATCCACCTCACTTTATAAATGGCTTTTTTGCTTTCCCTATTGAATTAATTTAATTTACTTGTCATTCACCGCTATTAGTTTTTGGGCAAAATACGACGTATCACTTTGTGTCCAAAGTTTCATCACCAAAACAAAAAAAAAAAACGAAAGTTCACCACATAAATGGAAAACGTTAAAACTTGTTGTATTTAAACATAAAAACAAACTGACATCATCTATCTATCTTTATCGTTCTGTTGATTAGAGCGAACCAATTCTAAGCAACCTACTTTTTTCAACATTTTCGTTCATTTGGCATCAACGTAGTGAAAGAAACGTTGAATCGAATGCGATAATTACTTTAAGTCGAGTACTTAGTCCATTATTTAATTATTACATCCGAAACTATAACAGCAACAACAACAACAAAAATACAACTAAAAGCAAATTTAAATAACGTTGATCTATATAACAAAATGTTTTTTACATATCTTTTCTAAGATAGAGATTGAAAAGTGACAAGGACATGAAATGAAATGAAATATAAATAAAACAAATTGAAACAAATAACATTGAAGTGCTTTATTTCACATGAAACTATTTGGCTTTTCAATGCGATTACCTTGATTGCAACCCATTGACACATTGAGTGCCAAGTCATTGGAATATGATATTAAATTCCATGTCAATGCAAGCCCGAATAGGTACCTCATCACTTCCTTCGATAGCTTTACGAACCATATGGATCATTCGGTGGCGCGGGAAATCAACATCATGAACCATATAATTTGTCAGATATTCCGGCTTTAGTTTTGCATTTTTCAATTCAAAAGTCCCCTGTATTATATTTAATTATTATGTAAAAGTGTAATATGTTCATTTTGAATGTAAAAAAGACTAGGGGGTAGACACGTGGAATCAAAACTCACAGAAATCACAAAAATCATTAAAATCACAGAAATCTCAGAATTCAATTTTTGTGATTTCTTTGATTTCTGTCAAATGTTGTGTATATTGTACCGCACACACACTATGTGTGCGACTTCTACTATAGGCGCACACTACCACAGTGAAATTAGCTTTGTATATAAGTGTATTTTATGTCCAATATTGAGGTTTGGAATCGAGAAATCACCGAAATCGCAAGAGTCAAAGATTTCATAGAAATCAAATAATTCACACTGGATTCATAGGTGTCTACCCCCTAGAAAAAAGAAGCATTTTTTAGTATTCAAAGTTATTACCGTCATTTCGCCGCATTTGGCCGCTTGCATACCATCTGAAATCATGAACCATGGACCGCTTTCGTCTTTATGAAACCGTTCGCAATGCAAAATTTCATAAAAATGTTCGGGATTTTCATCACACGGCTCACTGCCACTCGCTTTGCATCTCATCATGGTAATGTTCATCTTAAAATATTGGAGATCTTCTGTTAAACAGCGATATCGACATTTTATAATTTAATATAATATTTTACTAATTTATCCGCAGTGTTAATCGTTGGTATATTATATTTAGCATGTATAGTGTCACAATAGCCATCGGCATCGCATTCATAAGAAATATCACTCATGCGTACGAAATGTGCCATATTTTCGCTTGGATCCAGCATATCACAATTTCCAAATTTGGTAATATTCACTTTCTGAAACAAAAATTATTGTTCATCGTTTTTTCAAGACAAATTTATTATTTGATATTCAATTCGAATAAATCGCAAACTAACGATAGATTGAACGGGTGCTGTTATTGCGAGTAAAACGACGATAAAACTTATTCGAACAAATTCCTTTGCAATCATGATGGAATTTTGTGATCTTTATTATTTTTTAGACACTCTATTTCACTTTCAACGTTTGAAATTGGAACTACTTATGAAGCAAATTCGTTTGTCAGGCTTTATATAGCAGATATAATTTGAACACTTAAATAGAATGATCGTTTATTGTTGTCCCTTTGCTCGATAATTATAATCATTTTCGAAAATATATAAAAAGAATTTGAAATCGAGATTTTTCCACGATTTTTTGTGCATGATTAATTTTAAGTGGAGATACGATTTTAATATCTAAACCAAATAATATAAAGCTCAAAGGAAAAAAATATTTCATATTTTATTATATGCATTTTCTGTGAATGACATTTTCAGTTTGAAATATCATTTCTAATTTACGTAATTGCGTTACGTTCACGGTAGTTAATAAATATCTAATTTTGCTCAAAATCATGAACCATTACATTCAGTATATTTACTGCAATATTTCTTACTTTTTGACTCTGTTTTTATCTATTTCATTTGGCATGGGATAATAAAGAAAAAAGTGAAGATTATACACAAAAAATCTAGTAGAAAAAAAATTTCGAAGTCCGAAAGAATGGAAAAAATACAGAAATTTCAACATTGTGAGCAAAATATGTAAGATGTTCACACTGGTTTTCATTGTTTTTATTCATCTTTAAGCAATATATATAGGTAAGGTTAAGTTCGATACAAAATACAAAACACAGTCCACTGTTGCTATTTTATTTTCGTTTTATTGTCTTATTCTACTGCGTTCTGCTGCTGGCATCTGCATTATTTCCATTATTATTTGCCCAAATGATCGCCCAGTCGTAAATGTTTTTTGTAACTATATTGAATTACAAAGGAAATGTAAGACAAACTACCTCACACAAAAAAGAACTTGGTATTCTATATATTGGTCCTTTTCTAATATATTTCAACCTCGTAAAGATTTGCTATCATCCATTTTGGCTGGATATTTGGAATTTAGTTACATTTTAGAGCTTGTGTGCGAACTATCGAGAGTGAAAATATTTGTGAATTGAAATTAAATTATGCAAGCACTCAAATTGCACTGTTCGTCCCAGGTTTTGACACCGTACTTCAGTTACGAAAACACGATCCTGCTTTGCATCTTATTCTTTATTCCCCTTTCCATCAATTTGCATACATTTTGGCAAAGGCTGCTATGCCAGCTACATAGCAGAAAGATGAAAAAGGGAAATTATGAATAAGACGCAAAGCAAGAAGAGTATACAAAGTACAGACATGCATGTGCTTGTATTTTGTGTTTTTGTGTCAAAACCCCGGTCTAACAGTAAGATGTGAGTGCTTGAGCAGCTTTTGAAAGCCAATCAAAATATTTTTTTTTTAAAGAGTAAATCAATTAAATATTCCAGCTCTTCTAATCTTTTCACAAATGCAATAATGATGCGTTTGATTTTACTGCTGTCCGTTACAAGTATTATGGCAGCCGCCACGACCACTGGTATTCGTTTTTTTTTTAAATCTTACAATGGAATGTGATTTTGTACATTAGTGCAAAAATATTTACGCAACGCCGTACTAAAATTTAGTTTTATTTCCAATAATTCAGTATTTAAATTAACTGAATTGATAAATCGAACGAAGGATTAACGTGAAACAAAATAAAAATGTTTAATTATCTTACAACATTTAATATTTTAGCAGATGAATTGAATGCATTAATGAATTGAAAACTTGCATGAAGTGTATGTCTGCGAAAAGACACCCCCTTAATCTGTTAAAGTATCGGAGTGGATTAATTAGTATAATTATAATTGATATTAGGTCCATACCATGGCAAAGTGGTCATGTGTCTCGCCGATCCATGGGATGCTAGAGAAGCAGGAGATAGGACAGAATTAAGTCTATGCACGCACCTCATTTTATCATACGATAGTTTGGGTATGTTTTATTTCACGAGAAGCAATTTTCAATAATGTCGCATTGTTTTTACTATGCTTATGGTATTCGAAATTAATCAAACAAAAATATTAAAAAATCTTTCTTTTATTTATTATGTTTATCGCTGTCAGCTTTATACACTTTATTTATGTAAACAAATATTAATAGAACTGTCTTTCTTTCAATGCGTGTAGTTCCTTGGGATAATGAAACCGGCAGATATGAACCAACACTATATATGAATGCTACAGAGTTGCAACAAATGTATCCACATTTGAAGGTAAAGTGAGACTATTTAAAAGTTATTTTAAATCAATTTAACTCCAATTTTCAATGGATAGATCTCGTTGGGAATCCAGCAATTTGACGACTACTATTTCAAACTAGACCAAGAAAAACGTACTATTTTTATTCAAAAAGCCTTCGATTTTCTCGTGCAGCATAAATTTGATGGATTGCACATGAAATATATGTAAGTTAGCTTTATTTTGACCATATAATCAAACTAGATAAATATATATCCCAGATATTTCACAAAAAAGCACTTAAATAAGCACTTAATAATACAACAATTAAAATCTGAGATATTTTTTTGCTTTTTACTTTCAAACCACTGAATAATTTTTAAAATATCTCACATATCCAATTCCATTGATTTCGCTGCGAGTGATTCTAGTTTCATTTTCAATAAATTTATAGTTTTCATTGCACTTACTTGGCCTGTGTTAATTGGCACACTGCGTTTTTGAAGGAGCTCAAAGAAAAACTTGATGAATGGCAGCTATTATTGACCTTGACAGTGTTGTCATCCAAAGAATCCAGTCCCACCACATTTGATTAATAGAAGAAGGCCATAGAAGAATATTTTAATTTTATACATTTCCAATTGCCGGCCAATAAGCAGCCGAATAGTTTCCAAGATGCGTTGAAATATCGTAACATCCATGATCTTGAGTACGTCATTGATAAGTCAATCGAATTGGGAGTGCCACCAACAAAAATTCTAATTGAAACACGTTTTGAAGGTCTTGAAATGCACTTCGATCAGAATTTAGAACTTGTCCATTCCTCTGAATGCGATAGCAATTATATTTGTAGCAAAATACTATATAAGCATTACAAGATTACCTATAATTCTGAATTTGGTGTAGGAGTTGCAATGAATATGAAACAAGATCATGGTTTTTTAATCGAAAGTAGCCGTGTGATTGCAAACAAGATGAGATTTGCAATGAGAAGAAATTTAGCTGGTGCTTTCATCAATGGAATAGATTTGGACGATCATCACAATCGATGTGCATTTGCATTTGATATGTACAGTGACTTCAATTCACCATTGGTTACTGGTGTACCATTAGCCATACCAACGCGAACGAATAGAGAACATTTTTTCGCAAACATTTTGAACGAAGCAATTATCGTTGCTTTATATGAAATTGAACAGGACAATATTATATACAATTATGGACAGATTTATTTAAACTAGCCAGTTAGTCAGTCAGTTTAATTTTACACATCCTTCACCTGTACTTTTATCAATTTAAACAATAATAAAAAATTCAAAGCAAAACCCATTTGTACATAGTTCGTATTTTATTATATGCATTTTCAGTGAATGACATTTATTTTGAAATATAATTCCTAGTTCATTTTAAAGATGGCATTGGGATTTTATTCGATTCATTTTACAAATGAAGAAAACAAATATGAAAAACAAAAAAAAAAAAGATCTTGTACAACAAACAATAAATATAATTCTTGAATTTTGCGACAGCGAAACATCGATGTCAAAACAAAAAAATGTTTTCGTTGTTAATATACATCAATTACGTAATTGCCTATTTCTTTTTATTTACACAAGATATATTGAAGCGATGCTCAAAGATTCGGTAACAGATGAATTATACCATATGCGTCTGGTTTTAATTTAATTGGCTAATTGACCGTGATCAAAAATTAAATACAATAAATATTTATTTTTCGAACGATCAGTTTGGTTTTGTGTTTATTTTTTTCGTGTATTTATTTTACATTAAAATGTCAATATTTACGTCGCGCATTTATAAAAGCATCGAGTGTGGGTTTTCCAAGAATTTTTGGAACCATTGCAACCAACGAGCACCGACAGCACCATCGACTGTGCGATGATCACAGCTTAATGTAACTGAAATAAAGTCGTTTTGTTTGAATCCTTTCTCCGAATCTTTGTCTGGTACAATTCTTTGTTGTGTTCCACCAACGGCCAAAATACACGATTGTGGTGGATTGATGACAGCGCAGAAGTGTGTAACGCCTAACAAAAAAGAAACAATTTAAAAAAAATTGTGTTATTGATTGAAGGCCATCAAACACTAATTACCAAACGAAATGAACAAAAAAAAAAACTTACCGAACATTCCGAGGTTTGATACCGTGATGGTACCGCCTTGGAACTCATGAGGTTGCAATTTTCCTTCACGGGCTCTGGCAGCCAAATCTTTTATCGATTTGTTAATATCAACTAATCCCTTGCGATCGGCTTGAGCAATAATTGGTGTAATCAAACCCTTATCAGTTGCAACAGCAACTGAACAATCGACGGAATCGTATCTATAAATAGAAGAGATTTGCGTTAATAATTTATGAAAACCGGTTTTCGATTTCAAATGCTTACTGTCGAATGAAGCTTCCGTGCCATGATGAGTTGGCTTCTGGCACTTTCTTTGATGCCAAAGCGGTAGCCTTAATAACAAAGTCATTGAATGACAATTTAACACCTTCCTTTTCCAATTGTTTGTTGAATTCTGCGCGAAGTTTTGATAGCTAAACATTTTAAATTGAAAATTAGTTTAACATAAGTCCTCAATATAAAAGAAATTAAAATAACTTACTTTGTCCACATTAACATCAACGGTCAAGTAGTAATGTGGAATTGTGACTTTCGATTCCAACAAACGTTTGGCAATGATAGCGCGTGTATTTGATACTGGGATATCGACATAGGCAGCACCCGCTGGCATTGAAACCGGTGCTGGTGCAGCCGCTCCGCTTGACAATGAGTCAAGATCTTTGCTTGTAATTGATCCGTAAGCGCCGCTTCCTTGGCCTTCCAATCGCAATTGTTGTGCTTCGGCCAGACGTTTTGCCATTGGACTAGCATAGACTCGTGGGCCACGTTGTTCGACAGCGGTCATTGGTCGTGGGGCTTGTGGTGTTGGTGGTGCAGCCGCAACTGGTGGTGGAGTTGGTGTTGGTGGAGCAGCAGCGGCCGGTGGTGGGGTGGCAGCGGCTGGTTTTGCAGCAGGGGCACCTAAAATACACAATTATCTTTGTAAATAAAATTCTCTCACGCGATAGATATTTATTGAATGCATACCGGTGTCTTTGAAGTCTTTGAATGCAGCGACATCGTCTTCGTTTTCAACAATGATGCACACCAGTTTACCAATTGGTACATCCTTTTCGCCGGCTTGTATTATAATTTTGGCCAAGTATCCTTCTTCCGGTGTTTCAAATCCCATGGTCGCTTTGTCCGTTTCGATTTCCGCCAACAAATCACCTGTTTTGCGCACCCATATCGAAAAAAACACGTATTTTGATTACATAACAACATGAATGATGTTCAATGAGAGTGTTGATTCGATCGTACAAATATCGCACAACGACTTCATGTGGTGATAAGAATACATACAGGCACGCATCACTTCACTCACGTCTTATCACACGCTTCGGTCATATGCATTCATAGCGTTATTGAATGGATGTCAAGGACATTTTGTTGTCAAACACAATTCACACGTACCTTCGTTCAATTTGTCGCCTTCTTTTTTCTCCCAGCTCACAATTGTGCCTGCTTCCATGGTTGGTGACAATGCTGGCAATGTAACTCTGGTATGTGATGGAAGATTGCTGCAATAGCCACGGCAAAAATCGACCTTCCATACTGATGGCTGCAGATTTCGACTTTGACTTATCCCTGAAGCAGTTCTATATGGAACAAAATTGGAACGAAATAAAAAAAAATCACGTCATTCGCTTTTCCTCATCACAAATTCTAAACTGATAAGAATATATACGGCATAATGTTTTACATAATCACTTATAGTTGCCAAGGTGAAATATAAATGACTCGCATACGAATCGTTCGACAAAGTTAATGACTGCGTTGCATTGAACGATTCAATGGGAAATTAATGTTCAGTAAAATTTAAAAGGCAATCGCTTGTTTAATTATATAGTTTTCATTTAAACTGAAGATTGATTTTACGTTATGTGGCTTCTGATACATAAAATTCAATTCAGTATCTGTCGTATTATGAATGGTATATACAATGTCATAGTCATTTTTTAAATCATAGTTCACAATTTACGACGAGTTCAATAAGAGTTCAAAAAACTGAGATTTTTTTTTCATTTGCACCATCTCCACCCGATAGATATATTGCAAAACGATTCTGACAATTCAATCGATCAATTGAGAGAATCACATGTGTTTGAACGTCAACGTTTCACAGGCGCCTTAACATGATTTACGTCATCAACTAGATAAACAACTACGATTGCCATAGAGTTGTACGAGAGAGAAAGAGAAAGAGAGAGAGCCCAATACAGTGCATGAATTTTTTAAACCCCATACAATCATCATTTGGAACGTCATTTTCGATTCTCTCGTATGTACATATGCAATATATATAAAGCGAAAAAAGCACGACAAATTTCTGACGTTTACACACTGCACTGTACTTCTGATTTTGATTACACAATCACTCATAACCTCAAAGCTATGCAATTTTCATTTTCTCAGTGAAATTTTAATTCCCTTCAACTGAACTGAACCGAATCACCAGAACTGTGTTGATTGCAAAAAATGCCTCTCACCTGTGTGCTGAAAGTCGTTCGACACATCGGTAGCTTAGACCACGAACCGTATTCAATTTGATGGCCTTTTTCACTGAGCCACGGAGAAGATTTTCGTTTCGTGCAACAATCGTTCGCAACATTTTTCTTCGGAATTCGTTTTACAATCGACGGAAATCAAATTGAATTTGGTAAACTTTTTATAGTGTATATTTAATTAAATACACGGACTATGTTGGAATTCAAAGTTTGAATCGTGTGAAGCGAAAATAAAATACAAAACTTGACGAGCTGCCTGCCAAAAGCAGTGTGTTGTAGCGACCTTACGACTGTCTTCTTAGGTCAAACAAATGCAAAATTTCGCTCTAATTCGACTTTTTTTTTCTCTTTCTCAGCCACTTGTCATTGTCGTACAGTGTGCCCCGATGTGGACTCTTGTCATATGCTTTGACACTTCGTCCCATGTAACATATTCACAACGCAACGACCGGGAAATTTTGAATTGTTCAACACATATTGTGAATGGTTCACATTCGAACGTGAATTCACAAGATTTTTTCACGTCATACCACGGAGATTACGATCAAAAAGCTTGTTGTTTTAATTTGAATTGACGGCAATTCAATATTTTTTTCCTTATCATGCGAGGTAGCATTTTTTTGGTTTCTTCCCACGAAAGTATAATCTTTATTTGCTTGGGATCATTTGAGAATTTAGGCAAAGGATTGTTTGGAATTCGGTGGAATGCAACGGCTCATCGGTATGATAAAAATGATACACATTTTCATTTTTGTCTGAAATTAATGGCAGGAATAGATAAGAATCAAAGTCGCCGAAATACTTAACATTTTATCAGCAATATTATTATTTTTGGAACGTCAAGTGGTCTCATTCATAAAAATCTTTTATTAGCAGACAACAAACACTATTTTCATTCGCCTATACCGAAACGAAATGTATCTTTTGAAATGAAAGAAACCGTTTTCGGTCAATCAATTTTCAAAATAAAACGAGTCAAAACACACCTTCGAACGTGTTTTTCTTTCTATTGGCTTAAAGAGAAGAAGAAAAAATCGAGCGCCGCAAAATATTATCATAAATTGAATTGCGGTAGGTTTAATAAGTAAACAGAAACATTTTTATATTGACTTTGGCGTTTATCTTTCTTATTCTTTTCAATAATTGTAATGTTTTTTGGTTTTGTGTTCATAGGACAGTCCCAAAACCAACCATAAACACCAACTATAATCAATGTGTTAAAACTTTTTAGTTATATAACAAGTGGTTAGACGATTTCACCGTCAACACCAAACGCCGAGAAAAAAAAAACAACAAAATGTGCAATTTTATGGTTGTTACTACATAAATAAAACAATACAATGTCTGAGAGGAAGTCATCGTGTTCTTATTTTTCGGGGCTGTTAAACGCACGAAAACGCATTACAAATGGTTTTGAGAAAATATAAAATATCATTAAAAAAACAAAAAGAAACCCAAACAAAAAAAAGACTAAATTAAAACATAGGCGCTAAAACTGGCCATATCAACTGCCGACTTGCGAAAAGTTCAAAGTGAATTCTGCTTCTGCACATTAGCTCATTTCAAATCGGCATTTCATCTTTTGGTATAATTTTTTGTTTCGTGTAATTTTTTTTTGTTTTGTTTCATTTGCCTTAAAGGATAATTATGATGATAACTCATATGCTTTTGAAATCGTACGTTTTGCGACCGGCCCACTTTGGTGTGCCCGTACGATTTAAACAACAAAACGTTGAAACTGAGGAAGCAATTCAGTTGTCTTAACATTTATCTTAACATTCGGTTCGCACAGCACACCCAACAAAAAAAATGACCGCAGTGAGAAAAACGGATCTCAACACCCAGCAGAGCAGCAGAAAAAAAAATGAAACATTCCCCTAATTACAAATGGATTTATGCAGTTTTATTCAATGCAAACAACCAGGAAGAATGATGTTATGAATGTCGAAAAAAAAAAATAATTCCGAAAACGACATGTTTTTTATGAGCCGTGGATGCTATTAAGACTGCATAAATTTTGAGAGCAAAAAAGACAAGAGTCTTTGAAGATTTTTTCAATAAGTTTGTCGTTTTTAGAGATGCACAAGCGTTGATTAGCTCAAAAACAAGAAGCCTGTAGCGAAATTCCCATGCCACAGATAGAGAGTGTGAGAGAGAGAGAGACGGACGGAGACAGAAAGCCAAATGAATGATTTGCCTTAAACTTGATTGCCGCACCAACATCGTCGATAGATTTTTCATTGCCATTATATTATGTTCGATCGATTGACTAATTTATTTTCAATAAAATAATAGCTACGAAGAGAGGTGAACGAAAATGATAGAGTGCTATTCGCTAACAAGTTTGTGTGAAATGGTCTGAAGAAGAACTTTTTGAAGATCTCTCTATTTTAATACGGCGTTCACTGCATTTGATTTGTACAAAACCGATGGGATTGTGTGATACATGTAATTCTTTTTTTTATCATTTATGTGCCGTCGTCATCGTCTATCGGACGTTATGTCTCTCTCTCATTTTTTCGGGGCAAGTCTGTGTGTGGTGTGATGAGTCTATCTCGGGATTGTGTCGATGCGCGCACATACTTTCGGCAAACGTTCAATACACGAAATAAATTACATACGAATTCGGTGTGTTTGTGTGTGCTGTATGCGCACGTCACACAGGCGGTGACATCAAGAAAAGCAACGATGAATGGAAAACCGAAACGAACAACAACAAATTGATGATTGAGAATGAATTGTTCAGACCGCGTCATCGCTGACACAAATACACATACACACAAAAACGCACACATAAAATGACTAACTGACTTGAAGTATTGGAAAATTTAATTTTATCACATTTTATCTCTAGTTGTTGTTATTGTATTGCGTTCATTGTTGATCATGTTTTTCTTGCTTGTCTTCGAGTTCGTGAGAAGGGAACAACGCATGGATTGAGCGTTTGATTTTTCTTTTATTTCGTTTCTTTAGCTTTCATTGATTCACGATCATTGATAAGTTTACCGCATATTATTGGAAGGTAATATTCAATACTTGAATAATTAAGGTGGGGTTTTGTACACATTGAACACCGAACGATTGAAGCACGAATCTGTATGACTTTTTTTTCTTCTTTTCTCTCTCTCTTCATGCCTCTTCTTATTCATCGGGGCTTCATCGGTTTTCCATCTACCTAAAAGCCATGACAAAAGGCTGAAGAAAACAATAGCAAGCAATATTGCACGTGAAAAATCACAAGAATGCCCATATTTATTTTATATCTTAATATATATATTCTTTTGTAAATACTTACTCGCTAATAAATATTCATTGTTGCCATTTCGGTCTCATTGCACGCAATCCAACCAATGGAATGAATAAATTAATGAATACCATCTCAGCAGAAAGAACAAGTACATCAAAGGAGAGCATCTTGCGAGTGAAGACGAGCGAACGGGCGAGAGAGAGAGAGGGAGATATTCGTTTCAGCAATTTTCGAGTGCAAAGACTTTGCAACAACAAACAAAGCACCGGGTAGAAAAGAAATCTTTGCATAAGCACACCAAAAATTTACTCAAAAATTGTGAAGAACGGAATGAAATTTCCGAATGCAAAGGCAATAAGTTCATAACTCCGCCTTGCCACAGCAATTTAACGTTAAACAACTACTGTTCAATTCCCACGGTTACGGTTGATATTTCGCCGATGGAACGCAACAAGCGTACAACAACCGAACCATACAAATATACATGAACAATAATAAGTAATATCTCACGCTAGTTCGCTTTAAAATCACATTCCAACAAACAAGAGCGTACGTGAATTCATGCAATATGTGTGTATGTGCTGTGGTTGTGTGTACCGACTTCTTTAATCCGTAAGATCGATCTTTTCACATTTTGACTTTACATTATTTGCCGCAGGCGCTGTGTAATTCTCATATTCATTTTTTTCGGTTTATTTTTTCTTTATGTATCTCTTGTTTTCGTTTCTCTCGTGCTTGCTGCCTCTTTCGGCCAATATCTCTCGCTCGCTTTTCCAGTGCTGTTTACATGCGCTTTGTGACCAAAAAAAAAAATGCGCTATTTTCTTTTGTGATTCTTTGGAAATACGATTTTCGACTATTACATTATTATTGTGTCGATATACAGATATGCGCCGTCAAGCCCACAAACACACATTCAATCGTTCATGCAATGTTCAATATAATTTTTGTCGTATTCATTACACACATATTACATTTTTTTTTCTCTCGTGCTGTTACACCACTTTTCATCTTATTTATTTTTCCCTTTGTTCTCCATTTCATTTCATATCGTTATTTTCATATTTTCTCATTTTAAAATGATTAAAATAATAATCAAAAGTAATGGACTTGGTGGATGGAAGGGCTTGCTCTCCGCATCATGTAGATATGTGAAGAGACAAAATCTGTGCGCTAGGACTGATTTTAATTTCGTTGATTACGACTTAGTTTTGTGAGAAAGTAGCTGTCTAAGAGCTTTACGGCAAATTGATGATTATTATTGTTTGTCTTCGCATTATGTATTCATGATGATTTTCTTGTTGTTGCTGCCACTCTCGCGAACACAAAGTTACACTTAAATAAATATTTTGATCTTCAAGTAAGTCAATAAATGGTACTATACCACCGACTTTCTCCCACGGAAATTTGTATCAATCTAATAAGATTATGAGATCAACTACTTCTCCGATGATGAGAGTTTGACTTGAACATTTTATGATAATTGTGCTGTCATAATAAAAAATAAAGAGTCTTACGGGAGTAAGACGAACTTTTCCGCACGGTGGTAGTTGCGTATTTTATTAAGAAAGTTCAAAATAATATTTTTTCGATTTTTCAAGCCTTTCAAGCGGCGTAAAGTTCGAGACCAAAAAATATGTTTCAACTTTGGCAACAAAATATTCTTTAATTTAATAGCAGAAGTACCCGAGAAAAGATTTTTCACACTTTCATGATGAAACCATTTGAAAGTATTCTATTTTCTAACAAAATACTATAAAAATATATCTGATGTTAATTTTGCCATAAAAATTATTTTTGAAACACTTTTCATAACTAAAGTCACAAAAAATTTGGATTTTTGTATGGGAGCCATGTCTGTATACTACCTTAATGGCGTTAAACTTTGCGCAGGTTATTTTTTTTACAAATAACATTCGGAGGGTTTGGAGAAATTTCAACTAAAATTAAGAGTACCTCCCATACAAAATATTCGTTTTTGAGCCAATTGAAAATGTTGTATGGGAGGTACCCCTAATTTTAATTGAAATCTCTTCAAATTTTCAGAATGTTATATTTTTGTGTAAAAAATAGTCTGTGCAAAGTTTCACGTCATTAAGGTAGCATACAGGCATGGCTCCCATATAAAAATCCAAATTCTTTGTGATTTTTTTGAGGAAACTGCATCAAAAATTGATTGTATCTCAAAAATAACCTCGGATTCGGTTTTCTCGTGCCAAAAAACCCCCCAATACATATTTTTTAGTGTTTAAGTCTACATTAAGTATGACTTTTGGACGAAAATTGGACTCTTTTTCATAGGTATCACTCCAGGCATGGAATTTTTTTCCATCAACCAAAGTCGCTCAAAATCTGATGATTTCTATTCCTCGGGACCCCCAATCATCCCGTGAAGTCAGATTTCAAATAACTTTTCTGGGGGGTGAGATAATCGATGGACAAATTTTGCGTACGGCGGACAACGTACGACGTACGACGTACGACGTACGACGTACGACGTACGACGTACGACGTGGAAGCGACCCACAACAACCATGCTCAAAACGGCCTGATTCGGGTTCTCTGACCTCAGAAACGTCCAGAAAACATGTTTTTGAGGTTTCGTAAATTTTGACCTATTGCAATACTTTCCCCTTTCACACTAGGTGTGTGCGGAAAAGTAAAACCGAACATTGAAGTGCAGTACAAAGTTTTCCTCGCTTCTTTTTTTTTCATCTTATCAACAGAAGACGAACACGAAGAAAAAAATTGTATGCGAAAAGTATTTTCGTTTGAGTTTTACGACATATCCATGGTTTTAATCAAAAGACGTGCGATTGCTTCACGGTGCGAACGCATTCGATAAAAGTTTTATTGCACGATGGAATGGAAAACAGCTAAATTGATGTCAATTAAGTGAGAAAAATTTTGAAAATTCCGTCATAAATTTTATTGCAGTAGCCAAGTTTGTGTTTGAACAGCCAATTTTTCTTTTTTTCGAAATGGAGAAAATAAACTATGCCATGGCTTGTATTTGAGCAAATGAGTAGACGTTTTGTTTTTAATTAGTCCTCATTAGGTTGGCGCTTTTTTGGAAACTGTGTAGCTCATTTATGACTCTAAGATATCAGTCATTTTGCACTTCAAATGTGGCATTTTTTCTGCCTTCTTGCTTCTTACTACACATTTATCTTTTTAGATTACTATCTATAAATTGCTCTGAATACTGTTTCATACAGATCCTCAAATATTTTCTCTCTTTATTGGTTCAACTTGTGAAAGATTATGCATAAAAAAATTATTATCATTAAGCATCGAACAAACTTCTGCACCGACGTTTTTGTGAAGCAAAAAAAAACGTTTGATTTCGAGAGAGTCATACAATTCGAACAAGTTTATTATCCGTGCTGTTGTTCGTGTTTGTTTGAATTTATCCATCTACAACCGAGGTATCACAAACACTTGCCGCTTATCGTTGTTTTAACCATTACTTTATACTAAAGCGGCGATCCGAAGACTGGTCATCATCAATCTTCCATTTATGATTAAATAGCTTTTTGTTTCTATCAAAAGATGTGGCTACTTCATCTGCGGTTCGATTTTATCTACATCGATCTATCTACTGGATCAACAACAACAATAACCAGAGAGAAAAAATGTCCACGCCTTGCTACGAGCAATAATCATAAAATCGTAAAAGAATAAAACTGGTCATTATAAATGATTGTAGCCAAATAAATAATTTTTTTTTGTTTTGTTTTGTTTTCGGTGTATATGTGCTGGTGTCTATATCTCTTTCTCTCTGCCTCACTCTGTCGTGCCTTTTTCATGTGTTTCAGTTTGGCGTTACAGTAAAAATGCCGACACTAAAAAGCTGACGAACATGTGTATTAATGATTAAATCAAATGGAAGCGAGCTGCATAAGCATTATGAATGTGACCAAGTTGGGATGGCACATCGTATTCCAACGCACCATCAGCGAAACATTGTTTTTACCACAAAAACCTTTAAAATTTGTAAAAATTGAGTGTGTGCGTGCGTGCGTGTGGGACACACAATCGAAATAAATACATATGAGATTGGAGATTTTTTTTTGTTTTATACAAAATGCGATACAACATTGAAAAACCACTAAATTTTCATGTTATTATTTATGTATTTTGTGTTTTGACTCTTTTACGGAAGACATTAATCAAAAACAATTCCAAAAACTGTCATCGGTTTCAGAATATCAAGTTCATCATGCACGGCGACGCTATTTTTTTTATTGTTTCGTTCATGCCACATCATGGTAGAGCATGATTTTTGGGCACGCCGATGCTTCCTACCACAGCAATGGCGCGCACAATCAATTTAATACGTCAAACGATCGGTTCGGTTTGCTTACCCTCTTTTGCAAATGTGTCGAACATGATTGTAAAGGATTCGATGCCAATTTTGGACATCGATACACATGAAGAATGATCATTGTCATTAAATAGATATAATATTACCTTTAATTTGATGTATATGTTCTATGGATGAAAAAAATTCACAGCACGCTTTAATCTACAAAAAGCGAAATGTGTCTTATTTATGTCTATAATATGCAGTGTTTTTTTTGTGTTTGAATAATGCGGTGTGCTTGAAGAATCCAAAACTGTATGAATTAAAAAAAAACGACTCAACACATAATCTGTTAATAAGAACGCAGAGAGGCAGAGAGAAAGAGAGAGAGAGAGAGATGAAATGCAAACAAAGAATTGTGTCTCATGATCGCGCACTTTTGGCTGAATGGCATCCATGAGAACGATACGACAAATGAAATAAAAAAAATTAACATGCTGATCATCGTTATTCGATAATTTCATTTCGTTCTGGTCGCTTGTTTGATATTTCTGATTTGGAGCTTATTAAAAATATTATGAATGTAGATATTGTTAATTTGTTAATAATTTATTTCGATATTCTTGGTTAAATTCGTAATTAATTATTCAGCTCCTTTTTTGTGTTGTTCCTTCTTCTTCTTCGCTTTTGCCGCCGCTTGATTGTTCAGTCAACGCCACGAAACCCTTGTTTCGACGACTTTTTTCTCTCTTTTCTGAATCCACCAAGAAAAAACCAATATATTTTGCTCAACTTCTGTTTGTGATTGAAAATCGAATGGAAAAAAGGCATTTGAAAGTTTAATTACTTGTGTTAAACGTGATGTATTTTATATAATTCGAAATGAAAAATAAACGAAACAAAAAAAATCGATGGACTTTTCTTCAACATCGCGATGATCATATTGTGAAAGAGCAAATTATATTCATCGTCGTTGGCTCATTTTTTTCTCTTCTCTTCACTGAATGAATGTTGTTTAATCAAAAGCGTTGGTTAATTTCAGCAGGGGATCTTTTTGGAAAAGCCGCCTCTTAAACATATAGTTCCATACGCGTTGTTGGTTTTTTTTTTTTTCTTGTTCTTCGTCTTATTTTGCTCTGACCATGTGTATCATTGCTATATTATCCGGTACGGTGAGTGTTTTGAGCTTAATTTGCCTTTTCTCTCCACATCTCACATTTTTCGTTCGCCTCGAAAAATGCGCAAAACGTATTTATTGCGATTGTCGATTGGATTCGTTACCTTTTTTCCGCTTTTTACCACTTTTTGCACTGCGTCAAGTGAAATTTGACCACAGTTTTCAAGCTCATTTATACAAATCTTTCAAAGATATTCGTATTTATTTTTATTTCATCTGCATTCCGTTTCGTATCAGAGAGTGAAAATTAATGGAAACAACAAATGCAGCAGAGCACGAATGAAAAAAAAAAACTGTATGCTAAAACAAAATGTGCATGAATCATAATTTACAGAAATTGGAAGCTAAGAACAAGTCAATCTAAACATAAAACATGGTGTAATACATACGTTTTTTTCCTGCTGTAATCATTTCAATTTCACTCATTTATCTCGTACATTGATTGAGCTTTAAATTAAATTATGATTTAGGTTTGTTTGAAAAGGCCACGAATGAAAAATGGAAAAAAATAAAAAAATACTTTATATATAGAATTCATGCTTAATTACATATCATGTATAAATTGAAATGTTCTATTCTGATGCGAGTGGAAATTTCATTACAAAATAGAATTTGAAAAAAATCGATCGTCTTAATGAAGGTAGGTACGGTTTATGTCAGTTTCTCTTCGTTTTTTTCTCCATCTCGTCTAATAAAATAAATAGAATCGTATGAAATTGGACGGCATGCGTTCGCACAATGTTCATTCACGAAAACGTGCTGGAAAGCACACACAAATGGGTTGTACGTAATTTAGTAGTCAACAGAGCCCAGGAATTCCATATATATGATCATACACAAGTGATCAATAAGAGAGATGAGTATATAAAAGCCAAATATACAAATACATTGAAAACAAACGGTCAAAATGCGCCAGTAAAGCACCAAAGATAAACCATAAAGTTAAATAGATATTTTCATCGTGTGTTTTGTAGCCCGTTGCTTTTTATTGTCGTCGTTGTCGTGGTGGTATGTGTGTGTGTATGTTTTTTTTTGTTGGTTGCAGCTCGGCAATTTATTTAGGTGGAGTCAAGCCGCATGCAGACAACACTGATCACACGTTATCTAAACGCATGGATCAATCGATTCATTTAGGTGTTTTGGCTCGCTGTGCTGTGTGCGGATGCATGAAGCGAATGGGGCGGAGTTTGTCGCTAGCGCATTCGCTGCTCTCAAACTACCAAAACTACTTCATTCGGCAGCTGAGCTACACGTCACAAATGTTACCATTAATCCATTGAGATGCATGCTATAAATGGTTAAAAAAAAAAAACAACTCATACACAGTCGAATGCATTCCGTTTCGTATCTATGTGAACTTGTTCTGGCTAAAATAAATTCTTCTGTCGCTTGCAAATAAACAACGGACCCCGAAAAAAAGGCAATCAATACACACTGAAGGAAGAGAAGAAAAACAACGAGAGAATACGAAGACTACAACTACACAACAAAAAAACTGAAACAATTGAACGAACGAAAACCGAATAAAACAAATAAAAAAAAAACAAAACTCCAATGTGTGTTTTTTTTTGGTGGGGGTATTTTCAAATACACATATATTTCAAAGCGACATCGTATAAAGTGAAACAAATGAAATAGACAACGACAACACGCACACAAGATGAAAGAGAAAAAATCGTCAGGGGTCTTCGGGCTACGAGAAGCTCACATTTCACATAGTGCGCTACTTGTGATCGCTTTTTATTCATATTTCGTTTACGAACCATAATCGTCTCTTTTTATATATCTATATATATACACCAACGACAAAGAACAACGGACAACAACAACAACAACAATAACGACAACGACGAAGACGGTCGACTGCGAGATAGATATATACATGCATGAGTTTTATATGCGTGGAAAGTGCTCTCTTACCGTTGTCGCTGCCGCACAGCTATATGCTACGGCTGCTGTTGTTTAAAACACAGTAGAACGTTCAGCAGTTTCCAGTTCGGCTACTTGCCAAGTCTTGACTTCTGTTACTCACCATTCATTCATTCCACATCTAGCGCGCAGTCCAATAATCTCTCTGTCCGTGTTGTAATCATTGTTGTTGTTATTATTGGCGTTTATATAGAGAGATATACGCATATATATATAGATTTTTATTAAATTATATTTTATATGTTGTGTACTCTTTTACATTGATTAATTCAGTATCATTTTTGTCGAGTCGAAAGTTAAAGACAGAGGCAACACAGAGTTATTAGCAGTTATAGCAAAGCAGTAGTTAATTGTGCACAGAAGCGTGCAGAAGTTTATTCGAGTGTGGTTTTTTAAATAAAGTTTATTCGAGTGTATTATTAAATAATAAATTTCGATTATACATTTTTGAACTTTTTCACCAAAAAATAAATAAAAATAAAACAACACAACGCGATTTATTTTCGAAATTTCAACGGATTTTTTTATCATCCCGACCCGAATTATTCAGCTGCGTTATTACATTTTCGCCGTATTTTCCGAAAATTGATTTCATCATTTAAAAAAAAATCACAGTGATATGTAAGTACCAATTTCCTTAAATTTAGTACACACTTTTTAAATTAACATTTTGTACGAAAGAAAAGAGATCAACAAAAAAATATATTGAAATAGTTTATTCGTTATGATTTTGCATGAATAATCACACACGCTGCATGTTTTTATAGCTTTTAGTTTTGCCTTTCACAAAATCTGAATCTTGTTATATATCAAACGACGGAATGGTGAGATCGTTTGACTAATAAATTTAAGTGAGTCATCAACTCATTTTATGAAAGTAAATTTTGGAAATGTGAAAACCGCATGATGAAACTCAAGATGATTATCGTTAACCGCATCGATTGAAATTGTTTCGATTGATGCAAAAAAAAAAACATGCGAATTATTTTTTATTATGTTAATTCGTGGCTAAACGTGGCGAAATAATTGAGCACACCGATTGGATTTCGGTTTGAAACGACGTTCATTTATCGAACAGAAAATCATTCATCGCTACTGTAAATATTTAAGCCAATCAAATGTTAATTTGATATCAACAATGGAGTTGCTTTTCGTTTTTTTTCACCTTTTTTTCGTGCATTTTTCCATCTTAATACCGAGCTACTGTTGTTTGCGCCGCCCTTGATACTTGAGCTTTGAGTCAATAGCGCGTATTGAAATATGCCGTCGCAATGCGCAACTCATGCATGAATCGTTCTTAACTCCTTTTGTTTGCGTTGTAATAACACGTACACACGTCATTCTTCGTGAAACAAAACGAAACATCACATTCGGCTTTTCTTCACCGCAAAAAGTTTTCTCGGAATTTCAATGTAATTTCCCTTGAAATAAAGGCTGGTTTTCCTCTAAAAGCATGTTTTCGGCGCCTTTTTTTATTATTCTAATTAGAAAATTACATTTAATTTTCTCTTTCGTGAAGCGATCGCTTAGTCTGCATTAAGTCTGTTTCTCGTCGGGTCTTTTTTCGCTCTCAATTTAGAACAATGTAACACAAATTATAATGAAATTCATCGGCGGTGTGCTGTTCACTTTACCTTATGCTGTACAACATAATCTAATGTTTCGTGTCGTTGATTGGTGGCACGTTCCCGTAGCCTCTCCATTCCATTGGATAGAGTGTGTGTGTGTATGCTCGTGGTTCCGTCGTGTAATTTAAACCAGTGAATGTCTGATACACCGGAACATATTCAAGCACAGAAGCATTACGTTGCAGTAATTGAGGCGATAACGTGCTTGTAATAAAATCCATTATGAAGTTTTCAGTATGTGGTAATTGTTTGGACGGTGGGTTTCGGATCGTTGTTGCTTTTTTTTTATTCTTGTTGCCTGTTCGTTTGTATGCCACACACAAATGTGAAGGAAAAAAAATTGCCGATGCTTGAAGCCACCAAAACGGAGCACACACACACACATGATCAATACGACGAATGAATGAACAAGCGAACGAGCATACGTTTCGATGAAGTGTGCCCGAACAACGAGTGTGTGTAACGTTTAATTTATGTTTACACACACAAAACATAGCCACATTTCATTCGAAAAGTTTTCAAATACACACAGTTGGCTACCAGTCTTACATCGATCAACTTGACGGCATGATCAAGGGCAACATATTGTTTGCTTGCTCGTGCGAATGATCGGAAACTGAACAAACAACGTCATCGTCAGATCGATCGGTAAAAGGAACATTCGTATAAAATTGCGCATGCCAACACCAATGTTGATCTGCAAAAAACAAGAAGAACCCAAAAAAAAATGTAGTAAAACATACAGAAAATGTCCAGTTTATTGTTTGATTTCCAATGTTTCGATTTGGTGTCATATTTCTATGAAATTCTATGATGATGATATGCATCCCACACAATTATTCACGTCATACCGAGACACATCTTCCGTTGTTTGTAGTTATTATTTAAAATTTATTGATAAACAACGGTGCGCATGACTATTTTGAATAGCAAAACACATTCAAAATACACCGTTGAACAATGACCGAAACCGATCAGTGTGACACACTTGAAGAAAATGCCGATCATTTGACGATCTGTGTGCTTTATGTTGTAAAATTATGGCGGCGCATAACACATCCAATTCATCGAGTCACACAGTGGTACATACTTAATTACTGATTGTGTCCCTGTATTATTCTTTTATTTGCTCTCCTCTCTCTCTCACTCTCTCGCTCCGTTTCCATTTTATTTGACCAAAAACAATATTTTATTTTTGATTTTGTGCTTCCCATCGCGTTAAAACAACGAAAAAAGAACCCGGAGAGAATAAAGCAGCGACCGTATATTCAAATTGGGAAGCGTATTGGTTGTTCTTCATATTCTCTGAATATCATAAATATTTATTGCTCCCAAAACAACATCCACATATAAATACGAATATATATGTATCCACTTTTATTAGCAATAAAATTTGATTTATTAATCGTTGTTGTTATTTTTTTCATTCAAATTTGAATGAATTTTGGTGAATTGATTTCGTCTACTCTCGACATAATCGAGAACAACGACAACAACAACAAAAAAAGAAAACAGTGTTTCCCGTCTTTGTTTTGTCATTCACGAAATGAGGCGCTAGTTACATAGATTATTCGATTTGGTCTGTTGTTCTTTTATTGTATACCGATTATGTTGTTGAAAAACGATGATGTTGCTGTGACAATAAATACACACGTTTGCTCCTTTGGTCGTGTCGATTCAAAAATCGTTTGGATCGCGGTGAGGCCATCGAGACAGAGATAAAAATGGTACAGTGACATTGGAATGCGCCGAAGTGAATAGTGCGGTCAACAAATAACAATATATGCCGTGTAATTCGATACAAGTGATCGTGTGTGTCTGCGCCTTAACAGATAGAGAGCCTAGCGCAGCCGCACAGTACCAATAATAATGTACAAACGACAGAGAAAGAGCATTACAGTTTTGGGACATTTTCGAATCAGTGGGTAACCACATTCTTTGATTTCGTGATATTATATCATTTTGTCAAAGGCACGGCCAATTCAATATATGCAACCTCAGCGCGCGCACGCACACGCCTCAACTTATTTCGATATGTTATGGTGTCGTATTCAAATTTACTGGCCGAGATCAATGTTATAGATAGCATAAATATGATTGGTATTTTCGTTATAGTTCTTCATATTCACCCGATGTATATGTATACCATTGCAAATTCTACTGGATTTTTATTCCATTTTTGTTGCCATTTGACTCATTGGCGACCAGGATCCAGAACATTTCTAAAATAAAACAAAGAATTCCACAATCGAAACGAATTGATTTGGAAATTAATGTGAAAAAGGGTGGATCGATGAGCCAAATTCTTGGAAACTTTCCGACGATTTGAAGTACGAATATGATTTGTCGCTATCGTAATGCGCATCCAATGATTGAACGATTTTAGTTGGAATATATCGTTTTCGCACGAATTGGTTGCATTTTTTGAATTCCAATGCATACACAGGCAGATAGAACGCATTTTGAACGTGGAAAAATAGCGAAAGTAAAACACAAGACGGGAGAAAAGATTCAACTGCATCGTCAAATGTTTCTTTTCTTTACGTCTCGTATCTATTACTATAATCAATGTGTCAAAATCCGGCTGGATCGCTAATTTTAAAACATTCCATACGGGTCCGAAATGGCGAAGAAACAAATATCCAAAAAAAAAAAAACGAACAGAGAGAGAAGGAGAGAGATCGGATGGAAAATCCAACAATATCTACAATATCTATCATTAATGTGATTATCAAAGGAAGAGATGAAAACGAAATATTGAGAATTAAAGCGATCGCTTTTAAAGAATCGGACACACAGCGTTTCACCTCAATCGCATTCGGCCAAAAAAAAAGAGACTGTTGTGTGCAACATTTTAGTTCGAAGGATTATGTCTTACAGTTTGGCAGTTCTTTTGTTTCGTCAACGCTTTCTATCCCAAAATACCTACACGGACAATTATATGAATTTCCTTTTGAAAAAACGAAGTAAAATAGCGCACATCCAAACACTTTGTTTCAACGCAGAATATACCTTTCTCTGTAGATTGACGAATGTTGTGCATTTGTTTGCCAATTCATGTGTTGTTGTTGCTTGGCTCTTATTGATACGAAAAATCAAGAGTCTTAAAGAGCTCCCGTTGACACGGCAAACAATTAGGCGTGAACGTGATGTAGGTTCATAAATGTGTCTTGTTTATCTCTTATTCTCCGAGCCTCTTTGTTCGGGGCCGAATGCAAAATGCGAAGAAGATGTAATTGCCGGACAAGCAATACTCTTGTACACAACATCCCCCTGTGCTTCTCCACTCTCATTCAACAATTGAATGTTTGTTTTGCAATGGTCAATTTGAGGAGAATAAAAGGGAAGATAGATAGAAAAAGACAATGTCGGCTTCAATTGCACGCACAATTGCCATTGTTTCATATTTCCGTTTTTTTTTTGCAGCAATATGAAGCCAAAAACATTTTAATGATTGCCTATCCGAATTTCGAAAGGTGTGATCGGAATGGATTCGTCAAAGAATTTCAAACCAACACCAGTCGAAATTGAACGAGGTATCAAGTATCAAAGAAGAAAGTGCCGAAAAATTATAGCCTTTGAAGATTTTACTGATATTGTAATAATTGTGTCTAAATCGATTTCGTTGCAAACCACAAACTGTCGTTTGATCTTCAGGTAGAGAAATGGATTTTATTTTTACGATGTGTCGGCGTCTAGTGCATGTTTTGGTTTATATTTTTTCCGTTCCTTGTTTCTCCCGAATCAATATAGTCAATGAGGCAGATGCAAGTGATTGAGACCGATAAAATCTGATTATATTGGATTGACTTCAAAGCGCCATTACAAAGGCATTATGCGTTGTTAGGCGAGCGATACCATGTGTGTGTGTGTGTTTGTACTTTTCACAATTTTTCGAAACGAACGAAAAATACCGTCACCGCTGTCACATAATTCAAAGCATAGATAAAATTCGAAAAAATTGTGATAAAAAAAGCAAATGAATAAACACTATTCAAGTTGTTTCGAATGGGAAACAATCATTTCATCCATATCACGTGCGAGTGTGTGCCAGAACAAACGATAAATTTTTCCAAATGACTAATACACGTTCGCACAATGCGCTCGCAACGGTCCCTATTCGAAACGATCACGATAAGTGTCAATATTTTTATTGCTAGTCATTAAATATTTACATGAGCTCAAATGGTATGAGTTCATTCTCGACATAAATCTCGTTATCTGGTCAAAATTTGATTTACTCAACGCTTATACTTGACATCGCATACAAAATGACACGAAAAATACTACACACAATCCAAACCAAAATCATGTAATTTCGTTTATTTAAAGCCCATTGATGGTTTGAACGAAAACCGAAAAACAGAACATAGAATTTGATTAAAAAAAATTTTTTTTACAAATTTTCTTAAATGTTTTGTCAGTTTTATGGACTTTTTAAAATTTATTCGTTTTTTTTTTCAGACTGCGAAACAATTGTCAAACGTCGCGTCAATTCCATTTAGCCAAAAAGAAAGAAAAAACAACATCATATTAAAACATCATCGTTTTGTTTATTGAGGAACCCAGAAAGCGGACGGAATACATAAAGAACATTACATTACGGCTTAATTCAACTCTTCATTTTCGTTGATTTCGAGCGATTCACACACAGCCGCCCAATATTTGTGGTAATAAGCACAACAAATTCGGAAGAAAGAGTACCGAAAATACTGGAACAGTCATCAACTGTTGAGTCAGCGAGTTTGAAAAAAAGGAAACAATAGTTATTCAAAATGTTCACCGTATTGAAAATTGAGAGTGACGATTTTCGTCGCAAAATGCGCCCAAAATGCGAATATGTTTGCAAATATTGCCAACGAAGATTCACAAAATCATACAATCTAATGATCCATGAGCGCACTCATAAAAGTCCAGAGATTTCCTTCTCATGCGAAGTGTGCGGCAAACATTTTAAACGTCCGGATAATTTCCGCCAGCACAGGTAAATATCAAAAAACATTGATCACTTCATTTATATCACTTATTCAAACCATTTTCAATCACCAAAAAAAAAAAAATAATTTCAACGAATTTCGATAACACACCAACACATGCGCACACCCAAAAAAATAAAATAAGACAAAACAATGTTTAAAAAAAGAATGGAATGAGACATCGAGACGTGGTTTCGTGTGGTTCGAAAGTTTATAATGTGCAATACACACATTGTTATTCATTTGTAATACTGATTGTTTTATGTCAACGCGACCATTTATTTGCAATTTTATGATTGGCAATAACTTATTCATCGGCAAACCGCTAAAGACCTCATGATGCAAGTCGTGTGCAAAGAGACCAAAAAATGCGGTTTTTTTCGCTTCGAGAGATGTGCACAGTGTGTCTGGTACAAAAGTCATTATCATATGTTCAATTGACTTTAATAAAAGTGCGTGTTTTTTTTGCGTTTGCGCCTTTTTTTCGGTCATCTCCATTTGAGATCCGAGAGAAAGAAGACATGTCGCCAAAAAAAGATCAGACGATTCAATTCATTTCAAATTTTTCATTTTCATGAAGAAAAAAAAAAACATATAAAATGCATGCGGTTTACTCTTCACCAAAACTATACATGATGACCACATTTGTTATTGTTTATTTGCATGATGTGTATGAAATAAAATCTGTACCGGCCACAATAAACAATAATTCGCTGTTGAAAAACATTTGAAGTTTGTACTGTTTTCTCTCACCTCTCTTTTTATGTGTTCATATCTTCTTTCGTTTGAATAATATTAAATGAATATACGGCACACCAAAACAAAGGCACACACACACACATTTTTTGCATATCATTCGGTTGATCACAACCAGCTTCCTATGGAGTTCCGTTTAATTAAAAATTAAAAATTAATTCTGTTGTAAACAATGAAAATGAAATGAACGAAGATGAGATAAAGTCCTCACGATAGGCGCCATAGTACTTGCTCGTGTCGCTTGTATCCATAATTTACATTGTGCACTTTTTTCGCCGTTCGTTTTTCTTTCACTCGGTCTGTTTTTTTCCCTTTTTCCGTTGGTCTGAAAATTATTGTAATTTTTATTCAGTCGCGCCGCAAGCTTCTCCCTCGTTCACAAATTGTAAACCATAAAACGTGTCAAATGATGTCCATTCACATTATTTTATATTCTTGAAATCATTGTGTGGTGAGATCATATTGATATCATTAGATGTTAACCGAGTTTTGTTTTTGTTTTTTACTAATAAAACCGACGAAAAAAAACACACACACCAATGAGAAACTGAAGAGATACCAGGAAAGAGAGGAAAAAAACTATGCATGTGAAGAAGCGGGTGCATGAACGTGGCGTAATAAAAATGCGAATCTGTTTCTTGCACCAGCGGTACATCTTCCTACATACACACGACTTTTTTTTCTCTTCTCTTGGCTTCATCTTCACACAAATCGGTATTTTGAAGTACATTTTATACTTAAGTGGATTTAAGGTAAACATCACCAAACAAGCTTTCTTTCTCTCTTCTTTGTAGATGTAGTCAGTGTGTTTGGCGATAAACTCATTAATAGATAGACACACACACACAAAATAGAAAAAAAAATCGCAAACAAATTCACAAAAATCAATAAACATGCAAGCGCAATGCAATACACTGATGGTGAGGGGACAAAATCAAAGGCAGCAGCGATTTGTATTTTAGATGTCCATATTATTGCGGCTGTTGTCTTCGTATTTAAACCTAATTAATCAACACAGTTTTCACTTTAAACCACAACAAAAAAACAAACACACACACACAAAAATAAAATTTCCAATAAAAACCAATAATTTATCAATTGAAGAACGTTAGTTAGTGTTGCCACAATTTATGAAAATAGAACTTTCATGTACCAAGACAACAAAAATATTAATAATCGGAACCTTATACGTTGTAATTAAGGTGATGAATAAATAGATATTTTATAACGTATACACACAACATGCAGAAATGATAACAATAGTAGCACTTAAGCGCACTCTGAATATACAGTTAGTCAACTAATTCCATACAATTTATCTCTTTTTTTATTCTCTTTTTTTTAATATGATTAAGAAACCGTATTTTACTCTCAAGATATTAAGCCGTAATAATCAATCTAAACAAAAACACTACTAATAATGAAATGCATTAACCAAGCAATCTCAGCAAACGAAAACAGGGTATAACAAGGGAGCTCACAACAAAATTTTTGCACCAACATTTGCACTTTTGATATGATCTTGATTTGATTTCAATTCAAAACATCATCGTTTTGTTCTTTTTGGTATTCTCACACAAATTTTCTAATAATCACTTCTAATTCTCACAAATCCAACCAAATTCATTCACAATTCACTACTTTTTTTGGGTAAAAATTACTAACCAACAAAAATTTGTGAAATAAACTGGATCTCACATTTTCTAATGAAATTAATTAGTGTTCACGTCTCTTGAAAAAGAAAATGACAGAAAAAAAAAAACAAACAAAAAATTCTCATATCAAAATTCGGCGATTCATTATGACTTTTTCTTTTCTTTTCTTTTCTTTTTGGATTTGTTGTTTTCTTTTTACAGAGCATCACACCTCTACTGTTAGATGAGCTTATTAAAACGCGCAAATTACGAAGAGCCAACATATTTATTCGCTTCACCTCAAATATACAAAACATTTTTTTTTATTATTTTTCCTCGGCATAAATAATCATATAAAAAAAAACCGCTTCAATTTCTGTACGTACGAATGTATTCTTGAATTGGTTCCACTTCGAAAGGTTCTGCTAATGACTATTATAATAAATACACAACCAGTTATGTCTACTGCACACCGCATATTCTTAAATTATCGTGAATGAAAAAAAAAACGCTATCGAAGGGAGTCTCGTCAAAATCCAAAAAATCAGTTCTATTCAGGAAACTATTCAATACTCTATATCACACCTCCGGATATATCAAAATAGTCTACACAATGTGCAAATCATCAAATTCTATTCGAAATGATCTTCAGCTTCGTTATATCAAAATTTGGATTGCTTAAACAAATGAAAATGCAATAAATTGATTGATTTAAGTTTTATAGGCCAGGACGTTATGCATTTAATGCGTGCATAAATCAATTTGCTTCTCAATCCAAAAACCTGATGTAATATCACGCAAAAGTTAAATTTATTCATCTAAATCTAACTTTTCAACCAATTTTTTTTTATTCAATTTGAATAGAAAAAAATCTCATTGACCAATCGATGCATTCAATTGATTTAATTAAATGAAATTAAATGAAAATTGAATGAGGATTTGGAAGCAATTGATTTTGAAACGCACAATGAAAATTTTCCATAAAATATCCCAGTTTCGTATGTGTGTGTATACCTAAGATTCATTTATAATTAACTTTTAAAACAAAATAGCTTGACAAATTGATCCCAGTTCTGAGTTCCGAGGTTTTTCACATCATTTTTTTAAATCTCTTCAGTTTTATCACTTTGCAGTTTAAGAAAACGACGAAAATTGTTAAACCACCATAATTGTTTGTGTTTAACAAAAAGAAAGAACATTCCATTCTCTGAACACTATATTAATGATAGCGATAGCTGTGCTTATGAAAACATTTCTTCTTTCAAATTTCATACACATAAGTCGTACTTAGGATAGATTCTAGTCTACCGCAGAAACGATTCGGAGAAATTCAAGTAACAAAAAGACAAATATATTGAAACGCAACGCTAAAAAAAATACGAACATGAAATCGAAATTTAAATCATAATTTATGTACTAAGATTTAGATAATCTTATTTGAATATTTAATTACAAGCGATCTTAGTGTATGTAGCATAAACGAATTTAATTTTAAGCTTCCGCGATTTGATTAGAATATAGCGAAATTATCCGCTCAAAATTTTATACATTCAAAATGTTTTTGGACAACAATTTATTGAATTTTTTTTCTCTTTATTCACTATTAAGACCATAATAACATTGTAACATGTCGATTATTATCAAATGAATTCAATCTTAACCCATTTTATAAGAATATATGTATTCAAATAAATATCCAGAAAATTAATTAATTTAAATAAAAATAAAAAAAAAACACAAGTTTCTCTTTGGAAAATACCCTTTCTTCTCGGATGAAATGTATGTAAGCAAAAAATCACTCAAAGTTGTCTTCAACGAAAGGTTAGTATAATGTATGCTCACAGAAAAAAATCCGGATATTTTGAACCCAGAAATCGGTTTAAATCACAGCGGAATGATTTCTGGGTTTAAATTAACCGAAAAACCGAAAAATCGGATAAGACTTAAATTTGAGACTTTCAGTGAGACTTGAATCTGTATTTCAGCGTTCACTAAACATGAAAACTGGAAAAATCTTCAAATCGATTTTTCTCGCTTTTCCGATGGGAAATCGAGAAAAATAACGGAAATTTGGTACCCCCATTGGGGCCCTATAAAGAGAATGGACCACGAGTGCTCAACTTCTAGAACTTTTTGGGTCAGGTCGGATCCACCTATTCCACAAGATTCATGTCCAGATCATTTCTCCTCGCTCACTCTCATACGATATCATATGGGAATATTATGAGAAGTAAACGGGATGACATGAGCTGGAAGTCGGTCTTGACCCATTTTGGGTCAGGTCGGATCCACCTACTCCACAAGATCCACTACTCATAATATCATCCCGTTCACTTCTCATAATATTCCCATATGATATCGTATGATAGTGAGCGAGGAGAAATTATCTGGACATGAATCTTGTGGAATAGGTGGATCTGACCTGACCCAAAATGTTCTAGAAGTTGAGCACTCGTGGTCCATTCTCTTTATAGGGCCCCAATGGGGGTACCAAATTTTCGTTATTTTTCTCGATTTCCCATCGGAAAAGCGAGAAAAATCGATTTGAAGATTTTTCCAGTTTTCTTTATATAAATAAACTGTGAGAGAAATGCGTAAAATGATAGTTGAACGTTGAAATACAGATTCAAGTCTCATTGAAAGTCTCAAATTTAAGTGTTATCCGGTTTTTCGGATTTTCGGATCTTTTGAACCCAGAAATCATTCCGCTGTGATTTAAACCGATTTCTGGGTTTGAAATATCCGGAAATTTTTCTGTGAGTGGTAAAGTTATAATGTCGAAGAAACTGTTAAAAAATGGAGCGCGAAATTAATCGTTGATGAAACATTACAGAAACGCCATCTCTCTCAAAAGTGGCACTGAATTGTTTCACTGTATTTCCCACCAAAAGGTAAACCTAGGGGGTAGACACGCAATCCAAAAGAACAAATCTATACGAAAAAAAATAAATCTCTTTAAATTATTGCGAGTAAATTATAAATATTTTTAATCATTTTGAATTTTTTCGAATCATTTCAAATCACCGCTTGACAGTTGGTGTGACACTTTACAGTGAAGTTGACTATCGATGTTTGCATACATATTAAATAAAAAAAAATATCAAGTTAAAGTCAATAAAAATACAAAGAGATTTAATATTTTCGAAATGTGTTTTAACTATAAACGAAATATACTTGATTTTTTTAATAAAAAAAGGTTTTTGCTTGCTTAAAAAAAAACAAATATTGATATAGAATTTTATGCTTTGTTTTAGTATTGTAAAGTCACTTGTCAAATAGATTCAAATCGTTCAAATCACAAATGAATTACAACGAATCATTTGAATCATGTCTACCCCCTTGAGGTAAACACATCAAAACTCAACGCGATACGAATGAGAAATATTTTCGCTCAATCAGAAGGAACTTTATCGAATACCCAGAAATATCAGTTGTTGTATGTTAAGAAACTTTTATCTCGGCCATTTCTCGTTCATTGTTTAAATTATTGTATAAGCATACACGATAATGTGTACATATAATTTACAAACGTGTTCATTATCGCATGTGTCATGATACTCGGTATTTTTCTCATTGTAGTTGCTTCTCATTCCTCACCAAGCCAAATTTCATGTTTTAAAGATCATCGAATTAGCTTAACTGCTAAAATGTTATTTTTAGCCAACGTACCGTTGATATTTTCGTATAATTGCAATTATTATTCAACGAATCGTGTAGCTACTTTGGACATGATATGGGTCATTGGAGTGAGTAAGCCGAATAATATGGGGAAATAATAAATTTGTTGAAAATAAAATAAAATGCCACACGCGCCGAAGACAATGAACGGGTTCTGTGAAAATTGTCACCCACATCGATCGTTGTCAACGAATCGTTGAAAGAAGCTTTCGAAACTTAATACCACTGCATATATCATAGCACATGTCATACACCGATACCTTGGGTAAGTCAACGAACAATCGTGTAACTAATTAAGTTGTTCCACTCGATATGCAATCCGAGCTATAGAGTACAGTTGCATGAAATCTGATTATTCTGCTATTGATCCGCCTTGTAATTAAAATGAGAAACAAATGCATAAGATCTATTTTTAAAATCAACCATCATGACTTTTTCTGCTTCTTTGACTCTGAGCTTGTTTGTTGTTTCAGTATCAAAACAAAAAGTTTAGTGGTTTTTATCAGTCGAAATACACCCAAGGGAATTGATTCCGGTAGATCAAACTTGAAATGAATTGTCACATAGCAATGTCATGTTCTGTTTGAATTGATTGTTTTGTGATGTTGATTCGATGTGATTATTTCGGTTGGTACACGAGAGCGCCAGTGTTACTGCGCATTTATTGTAGAGCCATTCAATTAGATTTAGTGAATTTGAGACAAGATTAGAAGCCACATGAAGGTAAATAAAGACAAAACTATCTGGATCTAATATAAAAAAAGGTGTCGTTACAGCAATAACACATGTTGTTATTATTTGTTCAGTTTTTTTTTTGATTCATCAGAAAATGTATTTCGTTCGTCTTTTATTGAAGCAAAACTAAACCATATTATTGCACCTAATTCGAATTCCTTATCGCGTGATAAAAAACCAATAAACACTGTTCGCTCGTTAACACTATTTCTTTTTTTCGAAATGACAAATTAATGAGCGATTTCTCAAACATTTCCACACTCTCAGGTCTCTGTTGATATGGCATTTCTGGGAAGTCAATTTTTTTTCTCTCACCATCAACTTTGAACCTAGTTTTACCGACACACTTGAATCTCATTGGACGAAATCATAACAAACAATCCAATGAATCATAACAAATCAACGCACATCGGCAGTTCAAAACAGTGCGCGCACTGTTCATTCCTGAGAACGAACTAAAATAAGAACAACAACACAGAGATCAATTGCGATAACGTTTAAGGCCTTTTCTAAACAAATAATGAGCAAGCATTGTTGTTATGGAATCCGCCGTGAAAATATGCATTCATTTCAACCGAAGCGGCAATTTATTATTTCCACCAATGACATTCATTATTGGGGCGGAATGAACGAAATGATTTGTAAGGAAATATATTTAATTCAATAATTTGTTAAGTCATTGTTTGGGCAATGACAAAGACAGTGACAATTGAGGTGCAACATTAACGATTAAAGTCGAAGAGAAAAACAGACAATGCGTACAATGGTAATCATTACCATGTTCGACCAATAATAATAAAATGACGATAAAAAAGAATGAAATGAATTATTTATGAAGTGCTTTAGTTACACTGAGCTTGTGCTTGTGCTGGAAGAGTGTTTTTAAAACGAGTCAATCACAAATTTGATGGACAGAAACAGAAAGCGCGCGCGAGACAGAGAAAGAGAAAACAAAACACCTTAAACAAAACAAACAATATCGAAAACATTTGATCTTTAAGCGATTATAATTTCATTTGGTTATATTCCATGGAAAATGATTACATGTGATTTTGAGGCGGACCAAAAACGTGAGATGGATATGTGCAATGAATGCAGTAATTCATTCAAGTGATTTTTTGTTGTTATTGTCAGCAAACGTCGATTGCATTGACTCGTTCAACCTGGTTATAGTCGACCGTGCGACGGCAAAGTCGCTTTGTTGTCAGCACACATCTTTCCATATTTTGTTGCCTCTTTGAGTGGAATCATTGCGCCACAATGATATTCATTATGCGCAAGCATGTCAAGTATTTTCAATAGCATGAAAATATGATTGGAAATCGATCAATTTTTCACTGATTTGATTTTTGGACAAAACGTCTACAAATGACGCGATTGACGGAAAAAAGGTAATGCCGCCACCTTTTCATTTCATCTTAGCATCATATGAAAACAAAACAGCGAGAGAGAGAGAGAGAGAGAGAGAATAAAAATCGAATGACACCAAATCACGATTTATATACTCTCAAATAAGCATTGTTGTCAAAAAAAGAGCGGTTCATCATCAAATTATTGTATTGCCACACAACAAAAGTGAAATATGAAGTGGATTTATTGACCATAATTTCCACTACACCATATTGATATGATTAGTTTTTGAAAATTGAAATAGTTGGAATGTTTAAGAAACTTATTCTATCATTAACTAGTCAATAGAATCGATTGTTGCGGCAAAGCGTGGGTAATATCTTCTCTGTGGCAGCTATTCAATACTAAATTCCAACGACAACGAGTCGGTCAATTTTTTTTTTGTGTATTCTTCTTCTCCATTTTTGATAAATGTTTTAATAATGGAATTTATGTTATCGATTCGAAATGGGAAGAAAAGCGTTTGGTTGATGATTTGCAGATGCAGTGGTGACGACGACGATTCGATTACATCTTTTATTTTCAAACATTTAGATATAAGCTTCCAAGTATGACTTGGCAAATTTCGCTGCTATTTTTTTTCATTTCGAACATTTTTTTCTGTCTCTCGATGTGATTCGCTTGGGAACTGAATATTGAGAAAAAGAAGAATATTGAAAATGGTTGGAATACTTTAAATACCATGACATAAACAGAATTTATTTTTTTCATCTTTACATTTGCCCACAATTTGCTATTCTAATCAATCGACACTTGGTGAAATCAACAACAATTTGGTCGAACAACAAGAAGGCCTATGTTCCACTTATTGATAATCATCTGACATCTGATCAAGACAGAATAAAAAAACATATATGTTTATGGCATTTTTGTCTTATGAAATTATGATTTATCATTTTTACTGGGAATGTGAAATATTAGAGATCGGCTAAGTTCAGAGACTGTCGTCATCGTCATTGTCGTAGTCGTCATCATTTTCGACGTCGTCCGTACTTAGCCATTGTTCGGTGTAATACACAAAAGTTTTGTATGTTTGTCGACCGACAAATGACTCCAATAATAAACAAATTGAAAGTGTCCAAACCCGGCACTGGAAAGAAGCCAATTCATAGCCTTCGCGCAAATCTCTCAATCTATCTACTAGCTGTTTTGTTCAAACAATTAACAACAGTCATGTCAAATCTTTTGCGATTGCAAGTGAGCGAGTGATAGAGAGAACTAATGAGATAATGGGAGAGAGGGAGAAAATAGAGAAGAAAAATAGTAACCAAACAGTTATATGTTAATGTAAATCGAAATTACCGGTGCGAACATCTCAGGATTGTACGTTGTTTCGTCAAATCTCAATGCGACCCAAGACCTTCTCTCATTCATTGCGGTGTATAGTCATACGTTTTTTTTTTTCGTGTGTCCATCATTCGAGACGTCACGCATTATGAGTGATTTATTAAAATGTGTTTTCTTTTTGCTGTGTGTCGATTCATTCATGAATAGGTTTTTTTTTTGGTGACAAAACAACAGCCATCGTTCACAAAATCCACAATTGTATTACTCACTTTTTTCCCATTCTCGTATGTGAACGAAATGAAACGGGCAAAAAAATGAGGCACGAATGAATGTAGTTTATGTGCGGACATTACGCGTTGAACTATGATCAAAAACTGGTTTTCCTCACAATCTCAGATAACCTAATTATTTTTCCACAAAAATTTGAATAAAGAAGCTCATTATAACCGTTTCATTTTCGTTTGAAGCCAATTCATTCATAAACCTCATCGCATACACACGGCTACGGTCACTTCATGCGACAAATTTGACACTATTTTTTTCGGCTTTTCGTTTTACTATGGTGTGATAAAAGTGCGCGATAAGATCTACGTACGGTTGACCGTCACTGCGTCATCGTATGTATCGCGTAAGTGGTTGCAACGCTTTCGGACAAGAGAAGAAGAAAAATACAAAATACAGCTTTTGATTATGTTTACAGTTAATTTTCTGTTTCACCTCTAATGTGTTTTTTTGTTTGTGGTTTCCTCTTAGTTTTGTTTTTTTTTACTCAGAAAGATGATTAACTTTGATATATATATACATATAAATAGTGAACGTTCATTCATTAACGCTAAAACCCTGCGATGAGTAAACTTTGTTGCTGCTTACGAAATGCTATGTGTGCACAATGAAAATAGACACAACCGAATGTACGTCAGATCCGTATCGCACCATGATTCATTTCATAATATATGTTTATTGCTAAAATTACGACGACTATTATCATTACTATAGGAATTCGAATATCTTTTTCCTTTTTGTTTGCATGCATTGGCATGGTGTATGTGTGTGCGACACGACAAAAGTGCATTTAAAGAACAGCAATCTTTTTAAAAAAATGACAGAAACTTCTATATAGAGTTGGGCGCTGCCTGAATTCGGTGTGTTATTGGTAATAATAACCTTATAATTTTGTTGCCACTTTATTTTGTGCCAATCGAACACACAGACCGCACAAACATTGTTGATTGGTACACACACAGGCACAGTAGATGGTGTTGTTGAAATGAAAAAAAAAATCAAGCCTGTAGGTAATACAAATTGAAGGATGGATATATGGGATTGTGAAATCGATGTGGTTGGTCTGGTCACAGCAGTAATGTTTCAATTTCGAGGAAAATCCATTGCTTACTGTCTCCGTTGCTTTTTTTATCAATTCGCAGCTTGTGAGTAGCTAAATGTTTGAAATTGACGCAAAGTTGACATTTATGTACCTCATTGTTGTCTAAATACAGGCATTCCCTTTTCTTTATCTCCCACCTTTTCGGTCCATTTTGTTGTCATTGTTGATGGGGTTTTGATGGTTTCTTTCAATGTCTCATCCTTTTTTGTTTCATTGATATCGGATCACATTTGTGTATCTTCGCATTGTCTCGACCACTTTGTTTCGATTGATTTTGTAGTTTTTTTGGAAAATAAAAACCATTGTCCGCACACACACACACACTGCAGCATAATATATTTCCATTGATTTCCGATAACTATATTGTCTATATAAAAAAAAACTAAATAAGAAGAAGAATACATATTTTCATTAAGTCCAGCAATGAGAGTTTTATTCTTTTGAAATGTTGAAGTGAATCAAAGTCACACTCAGGAGCTAACAGCAAGACATTTTCACATTGTTTCGTTTTTATGCTGGCACCGGTGCTGTACGATCGGTCTGATCTTTCTCTTTCTCACTTGGTCGCAGCTCAATCTCTCTTCTGTATTGCCTCTTCATACCTGACACCCAGGCCATCAACAGCAATTCCAATCATTTACAAACAATAACACGTATCGATCGTATATTGTAACATTATTATTATTACAATGAAAAACAGCTTATACAGAGACTGATAGACATCAATTTAGTTTTTTTTTATTGTTTGCAAACACTCTCATTCAATATAACACCAGTAACTATTTTTAATTTGTTCCGGCACATATAAGCTGCAGCAGAAAAAGTGCGATAACAAGAAGAAGCCTCATTTTATATACACCCGCACACATACACACTCACACTCATCAAATGTTCGAATCATTTTTCTGGCTTAAATTCGCCGATACAAGTCGTCTGATTGCAATTGAAGAAACGTGCAATGTACTTGGCCAATGCAACGATAAACTCGATTCTTTTCTTTATTCTCCGATCATACTTCATAGTCTGATGTCTTTTGTCTCGTTCTTAGCTTTGTGTCGTTGTTTTTTTTTTTTTTTTCGAATAGAATTGATGGTTATTTAAAGGAAAAAAAATTCCGGAAAACTGGCCAAAACACCCAGGCCGATGTGTAATGCGATTTTTCATGTTTGAAACATGTTGCAAATGAAACGTTAGATAGTGCGCAAAAAATCGGGGAAGTGTAAAGGTAAAGAAAAAAGTCGCAGCATGACTTTTCAAACATTATTTCAAATATGCTCAGCAAGTATTCGCAACAAATTTTTTGCTTTTTTTGTGCGGTAATTATACGTTGGAACAAAGACACTGAAAGAGGAAATATATAATCCAATGAAATATTGGCACAAGAAAGAAAAAGGACAACGACGTAAATCCATTGAAATGAACAAAAACAAACCTCGTTTATTTGTAAATATTTGCGTCGAAAATTATACGAAACACTTTTTTTTTTGCAATGACCAAAATTTCGAATACTTTTCATTTTTCTCCTTTCTCTTCATTCCATCTGATACGCTTGACCACACAGCATTTGTCTGGTTGGTGTCAGGATTAGACACATACTATGTGTTTGGCTTTGGTCCTTTTCCGAGTAGACCACAGATAATCGATAATGGGCTTTTGCCAATTAACAAATAATCCGTGAAAAAAAGTCAAACAAACAATTTTTGTGTTTTTCGGATTTTGTTTTTATTTTGAAATGTTTTCGGTTTTAGCCGTTTTTGTTACCACCTATCGCCCAGACTATCGCTATAATTGAATGTAATACCATTGAAAAGTTAAAAAGATGAAAACCCACTTCCGTGAAGGATGCTAAATCGCACAGTTTGAGTGTAAACAAATTGCAAACAAGAAACATTGTTCAAACATCAAAAAAAAAGTCAAATGGATTTTCGTCATTTTCAATTTTCATGCATTCGTTACGACATTCATGTTTCGCATTTTAAACGTCAAATTCTCAAAGCTTATTAAATATAATTCTTTCCTAAGAAGCGAAAAAAAACATCGTTACCCACGTCGAACTCTTCCATAAATTGGAAATAATTTTAATTTCAATGCATTGAGCGTAAGCTCCAATACAAAAGAGCAAGAAAGAAAAAAAAAATGGGCCCGCAAATGTAATATTTCATTGCGATTCGGTTAATTGCGTTTGATATTCTCGTAACGAGACATAGTAGTTCATTTAAAATGTAATCAATTTTATTTCTTGTTCTGCATTGCTAACGGTGCACGATTTCAGTGAGCTAACTGTTTAGTAATGTGTATAAATTTATTATTGAGAATATCAAATAAAGAAGTGTTGATATGCACATTTGCATCTACTTGAAAAGTTCACAATCGACGTTTTGTACTTTACACAGCAAATGCTGCAGCAATTGTGTGACTTGAAAAGCACAAACACTCTCTCTCTCTATCTCTCGCTCGAATCGCAATAAACAACAACCGTTCAAATCAATAATATTTATGTTGCATTGAAGCAATTGAAATTCTCTTCGTCTCTGCGTTACCACACGCGGTCCGGCATGTGTGTGATTGAAATGCGAGAATAAAAAGAAGAAGAAGAAGAAAAATCGACATAAAAATAAACAAATTCAACTGAATGTTAACGCTCGTAATTATGCATTGTTGTTAGTTCTTTAATACAAGAAAATATGTGTATGTTTTCATTCGCGGCAAATAAACACCACAGTTTGGGAAGCAGTCACAAATGAGTCAAGAAATTCAGCGAACACTACTCGTCAACTTTCAGAATCTTTTTTTTTCGTGAACATACTTGTGCTTGTTGTGCTGTGGCCATTTCTTCGCCAACGAAAAATGAGAAAAATCTTTCTTTTTTTTCTTCACAATTTTAATTCAGCGGTAATAAATCCGAGACCTGTTTAGTCATTTTGTGCTCATCAAATTTCGTTTTTAATGTGATTAATAAATTTCCGCCACTAAACAGATTCCAAGCGTCACTGTTTCGGGCAACGGCAGCAACGATCTCCATGTTTTGCAATTATATATATATGTATATAGTGAAATATATGTTTGGCTCATATTCTCTATCGTCCAAAAAAAGAACCGATTGACAAAATAAAATAAAATAATGAGCTCCCGTGGACATTTCGGTTTATGTTTAATTTGTCTGATGCTGTTCTCATTTTCATTTTTATGACTTCTTTTTGCATCTCTCTTCATTCGATGTGATTCTCTCAATTCGTTCATTTTGTTTTCGACCAAAAGTTTGTGTCGAACATCCAAATTCAGAGAGCGAGCGAGCGCGCGCGAGAACAAACGTAACTATACAACCCACATATTCGATTTCACCAGAATATGTAAGTATATATAGATTCACTTTGGGATCGCCTCCAAATTGAAAGTTCGATGCTGAAATAGAATATTCGTTCCCATGACCGAACGGTGAGCATCATCCTTATTTTTATTCGGCACTAAGTGGTCGTAAGCATAAATCATATTCAAATTCACCTTAAAATATATCGTTTGAAATAAAATGAATCGAGAGATGAAAAAAAGAAACGGTGTGCGCTTTTTTTGTTTCTGTCTCTTCATTCGTCTATCATCAAACAGATTGAAAACCGCACACAAAACCAAAATGTCAGTTCAGTCAATATGCGTCATATGGTTACCTAAGTTCATTACAAATAAAAATTATTTGCATCTATTACCATTGCCATGGATGAACTTGAAATCGATTCACTTTATTCATTCGATCGAATTAACGAAGCAACAACAATAAAAATCCAGTTCCAAAATCACACACACGAAATTCCATTTGAATTCGCCCAATTTGGCATGGTTTGATGCTTTTGTTTGCATTTTTGGCCGGGCTAATTGGTGAAAATTTGGTTTTAACTGAAAAGCAGCGGGATTTCTTTCAGTAAAGAAAAGACGAAGAACACAACTACACATGGAGATGACAAGTTGAGCCGATTATTTCTGCGGGATATTTATCGATAAAATGTGTCATTTAATCCGTTAGCATGTTTAAACAAACACACAAACTATGGGGCTAAAGACGTAAAATTTATTTGCTTTTCGGTTTGTTTGTCGTGCGCTTTTTTTCATCTTCATTTATTCTTTTGATTATTTTTTTTTTTTGCATACACTAAACAAAACACAAAATTTGAGTGACGTTTTGAACAAAAGCCAAATTAGATTAAAACAATTTTGCGGCTACTCTGGATTATGGACACTAGGGTGGCCCAAAAAAAAAAAAGTATTTAATTTTTAACATTCCAGGCCGGTTTTAGCATATTTAAGGCCTAAAAACACGATGTGGACCATTGGTTTGTTCAAGTAGGGAACCATGGCGCTACAAATTCATTGGGAAAATACCTCGATGGACCCCTTTTGGTGTATTTTGAACGATTTCTATTTTCTAAAAAAATTATGAAAAAATTATGAAAAAAATACGTAGTGGGGGGTTTTTTGGTGCGAGAAAACCGATTCTGGCGTTATTTTTGCGATACGATCAATGGTTAACACATTTTTCCTACAAAAATGTGAAAAAATCACCAAAAATATGAACTTTTGTATGGGAGCTAAGCCTGTATGACATCGTAATAACGTGAAACTTTGCACAGGCTATTATTTTCATTAGAAAATAACATTCTGAGAGTTTGAATAGATTTGAGCAAAGAACAAGGGTACCTTCCATACAATTTAAAAAAAAAAACGAAAATTTTGCAAGGGAAGTGTGCCTAGTTTTCATTCAAGTTTCTTCAAACTCTCAGAATATCATTTTTTTATGAGAAAAATAAGCTGTGCAAAGTTTCACGTCATTGCGTTTCCATACAGGTATATCTCCCATACAAAATCCACATTTTTTGTGATTTTTTCAGATTTTTGTTTGAACAGTGTATCGAAAATTTGTTGCATCATGAAAATAACATCATAGTCGGTTTTATCGTACCAAAAAACTCCCCACTACGTATTTTTAAGAGTGGAAATACATTTTTCCTTGACTTTAAAATTGCTTCAAATTCGTTAATCGAGAGAAGTCTAGGGGCTTAATACGGCAAAAAAATTCACAGAAATTCACGTAAATTCACACTTTTGAATCGAGTGGTTATTGATGAGTTCGGTGAATTCGTGTGAATAGAATGAAATGTGTTAAAGTAATAAAGTGAGGTTTATAAACCGCAATATTTTTAAATTTTTTTCATTCGTTTTCTGAAGAATTCAGTTAATTTAGATATTATTATAGAATTCAGTTGTTGAAAATTTTGAATTAAGCACTTAAGAGAAGTGAAGTTCCACGTCATTATAATGCAAAAGACACATTTTTGTGATTTCTGTTTGAACATTTCAAGAAAAAGTGTATTTTCCAATTTCGAAAATATGTAGTGGGAGTTTATTGGTACGAGCAAACCGACTATGATGTTATTTTCATGATACAATAAATTTTTATACTTATACAAACAAAAATCTGAAAAAATCACCAAAAATGTGGATTTTGTATGGGAGATATACCTGTATGGAAACGCAATGACGTGAAACTTTGCACAGCTTATTTTTTTCATAAAAAAATGATATTCTGAGAGTTTGAAGAAAACTAGGCACACTTCCCTTCCAAAATTTTCGTTTTTTTTTTTAAATTGTATGGAAGGTACCCTTGTTTTTTGCTCAAATCTCTTCAAACTCTCAGAATGTTATTTTCAAATGAAAATAATAGCCTGTGCAAAGTTTCACGTTATTACGATGTCATACAGGCTTAGCTCCCATACAAAAGTTCATATTTTTGTTGATTTTTTCACATTTTTGTAGGAAAAATGTGTTAACCATTGATCGTATCGCAAAAATAACGCCAGAATCGGTTTTCTCGCACCAAAAAACCCCCCACTACGTATTTTTTTCATAATTTTTTCATAATTTTTTTAGAAAATAGAAATCGTTCAAAATACACCAAAAGGGGTCCATCGAGGTATTTTCCCAATGAATTTGTAGCGCCATGGTTCCCTACTTGAACAAACCAATGGTCCACATCGTGTTTTTAGGCCTCAAATATGCTAAAACCGGCCTGGAATGTTAAAAATTAAATACTTTTTTTTTTTGGGCCACCCTAATGGACACAGATATGAATTACGCATGTATGTGCAATGAACTTAGAATAGCCTTAACACAGTGGGAATAAGAAAGTAAGTCTCCGAACACGTCAACGGCGACAATGTTTTATCAATAGGCCAACGTATAATAAACACAGTTTTCGCAGTAATTCAATTATGGCATCGAATTAGGAAGACCTCCTCACCACTTTGAATCGATTACGGTCACAGCAGTCACTAGAAATGGTCTGCTGTGCACTTTGATTTTGCGTGCACACGAAATTGATTTGAAAAATAAATTTTCAAACAAAATATGGTTATGGTTGGATTATACATCAATAGGATTTTTCGTTCAACCGATCAATGGACTTAATTTACACACGCATCAAACTTTGATATGATCGGAGTGTGGCCGATTTGAAAATGAATGAGCAAGAGAAGTGAACTGTTATGAAATTCGACAATTTTTCGATGCAACCGGAATCTTCTTCATTGTCACTCCTGCTTCGACTCCCACTCTCTTTCTCTCTCTCTCTCTCTCTCTCTCTCTCTCTCTCTCTCTCTCTCTCGTTGAAATGGCCACATTTGACGCAAATTAAGTGCCGATTTGAAACGATATCATCGTTTTTTATTCGATTTTTATTCCATCAAAAACATTTATTTCTCTCACTTTAAAAGGAATTTCAGTGACAGTATCTGCTTTGTTTTCGTTTTTTTTATATTTCGCATCGGCGACCTTATCAGATGAAGCAAATCGACTTGCTTTTAAAATGAAAACATTCAAGAACTTTATGACAAACGGTATACAATTCTACTTAGAAACATTTAAAAGGTGTATACATAAAATTCATTGGTCGCCAATTTCATTCATTCAATGTTGTGTATTTCACGCGAAAAAAAACGAAGAAGAAAGAACTAGATCAAGATGGAATTCAATGGACAACGCAATAAACATAAAATGTTTAACAAAGTCAGTGCTTCCTCGCGCTCAGTGCCATTTTATTAAAGCATCTCTTCGCTCTAAATCGCATTAAACCAAATGCCATCGTTCTTTTATCTCATTGCAAATGTGTGTGTGTATGTCGTGTGTATACAGTTGAATAAGCTTAGCAATTTCTACCGACCACAATTAAATAAATCTATCAGCATCTCTGATTTATTCAATTCCATGGTCGAACAATTTAATCTTGGCGAATTTTTCGTCGTTGTTCGTTCAAAATAAAATATATGTCTATCTACACATTCAAAATGCAGCGCAAAAAGGTAAAGCACTAAATATCGAATGAAAGAGATGAACGAACAAGGAAAAAAAACGATCCAGAATGAACGAAAACTTTTTTCCGTGCTTCCTACGCCTACGCGTGCTGCATTCTCTGATAAAATGCGATCACTCCGATCAACGACAAGTTAACGCAAAGCGAAAAAAAAACAATCCAACAACAGAGAGTAACGGCCATGAAGGAAATGAGGGAAAGCAAAAAAACCGCGCGCATGCGCAACCAACTCTGCAAATGCACACATTATAACGTGAAAACGGAGGAGAGCCCATTTCAAATCCAAAGTCATCGCAAGTGTAATTGTCACAACATTCGGTTCGCGATTAATCTGGAATAATTCATCACCATTTAATGGATAATTTTTTATGGTTGACGCAAGTATTTGTAATACAAACTTAACACTGAATTCATTTGTTCCGACACGAAGTCAACCATGTTCAAGCGATAAAAGTAAAGAGAAAAAAACACACAACATCCAGTCAAGTCCACAGATAGTTAAAAGAGACAGACATACTAACCACCACTTTTTTTCTCGGTGCCATTTTACGATGTTGAATTGAACATGAATAGATAATAAAATGTAACAAAATACCATTTGAGAATGTTCTTTGTGTGACACGAAAAAAAAAAGAATTGTCGCAATTTTGCGCCTCAAAATATACGACGCTACGGCACGAACAAAATGGATTATTGGATGCTTCGGCTAAGAGACCATACTCTGGAAGTTTTGAAATCGTTCCATTTGACGATATCATGTTTTTACTCTTTCGACGCACGAAATGTCGCGCGAATCGGCATTTTATGCAATAATTTTGAAGATAAAATTGAAAGAAATGAGTCAAAAACGGACGCACACACACAATGTGTACTGTGAATTTATATTTGATCAGCAATTAGTCGGAAATGATGGGTCCCAAATGAAGTCATCGATGCTCTAACATGTCCATTCACGTTGATTACATTATCACTCATGCGATCGCTTCATAATTTTCATCGTAACTTTGGAAACATTTAGCAGAAAACCGAAGTCATCCGGTGGAAGTATCGTTCAAACTAACGACAAGTGTCAACACTTCATTTTTTTTGTTCGTATCATCTGTCAAAGCGAATGTAAATATTGACCATTTGATGTTTGCATTATGAATCGATGCGGTAAAGCACTTGTTGCCGCTCTTTGAAGTTTCACAAAAATCAATATCACAAATTTATCGCTTGGCTGAACATAATTGTTTTATTTTCACTCATTTAGCAGAAAAAACAATGACACCGAAAATAACTTAAAAATAATAATACATTTAGATAGAGTTATCAGGTTGCTTTTGGGGAAGGAAATATTTATTTAGCACATTGCACATACACACACACCTCTGCAGGAAGATAGGCAATTCTGAAGAAAAACAGTCGCTGTTGACACCGGATGCGAAAGTTTCCATTTAACTAACCGCTCTATGTACTTGAAGTTGGCAAATAGACAGACACCATGAGAAAACATTGTTATCGTCACCAAAAAGGCAGCAGAAAGAACAACAAATTGAAAGGGTTTCGAGACGGAAATTGGAAATGGCTTTAAAATTGGTTTCATCAATTATCCGGAACAATTTGAAAGGTGAACAAAAAACGTCGTTATTTCAATATGAATCGAGTTGACACAGTGCTGTGACAGCGAGTAGTCTCGGCGACATGAACAAAGAAACAACATAATATATGTTTGTGTGAGCGTGCGCACATGCGATATTAATCGATGTATAATCAATTTTTGATTTGCATGATTTGACTTTGACTTTTGTTTTGGTAAACATACCATTACATTGTTTTACAAAATTGATCCGATTTGATGCACCTATGGTTCTTTTTTCTTCTTCTTTTTCATGCATTACGTTGGCATTTACGTTTTGGTGCCTACGTTTTGCGCCTACGCACACACCATACACAAAGAAAATGATGCCAGTGGAAGAGAAGAAGAGATTGCAAGAGACACTCCTATATTGTGAATGAGCGCATTTGCTCGTTTACTCTCGTCGGATGAATCGTCTCCATCGAGATCGATTCATTTTCAACAGCGCCAACTCTGTTATAATAATGTAAAACAAAAGAGAAATGGCTATAGCAGCTATCACGTGTGCTATTGAAGAGTGCACTGACGATGTTAGTCGATAGGGAAGAGAAGGCGCATATTTACATCTTATTATTGTTGATTCCATTGATCGTCATGAAAATCAAACAAGACACACACACACATTAAAGCAGTGCTGCTGCATCGAATGCAAGCCAAATCATTTCGTTTCATTTCTCATTTCATTTACAATAGCTGAGCAGAAAAAGAGCGAAAGAAGAAAAAAAAGAGTTCCTCCACCGACAAAGGTGTGTTTAATATGATGCTTATAGATGCAGAAATTTATTAAGATGATTGCACTTTTTGGCACAATTGATATACACCGGTAAAATGGGAATTGTAATCTTAACATACACATACGAGTTGAAAACAATGCTCCGTTTTAACTGATTATATAAATGCTTTAATAATATTTTCATGTGGCAAGCAAATATCGGTAATGTATATAATTAATGTAATTTATGTAAATGAATACATCAAATCAAAATTTATGCGTTCGTATGACTACAATGCATATACATCATTGGCGATCATTGTAAAAGAAAAGCAAGCATTTGCTTTACATTTTTTTTTGAGGAAATTTGCGGCAATTTTCTTCCGCATTTACAAGAAAAAATGGAAATGAAACAAAAAGCGAGTACGACCTCCCAATAGACACATAACATTTTACAATGAATTTTTGTGTGTGGCTATTTTTTGCCATGGCAAATATTGTTTTTTAATTGTGAAAACATGAGGCTGAAACGTGATGGAGATGTTTTTCGTCTTTTGTGTGCTGCACAATAGACAATGAAAAGATTCAAAGTGGTTCGCGTTCATTCAGGAAATGGCATGTTGGTGGTATAAATGGTTAGAATATAACACCATAGGGGTTGTGATTCTCTTCAAAACGATCAACTTAATTTTTAAATTTCTATTTGTTTACTGTAGAGGCCTAAGGCCATCGTGCCAAAGAAAACATCGAAAATCTTTCGAAAATCAGTTCCAGATGTCACCAGAAAAATAGACACATTCATTATTGTGTGTTGATTGTTGCACATTTATTTGTTTTCATTTCTCATTACACAGGAATGACGTGTGGGTCGATTATTATTTGGTATTTACACCATTTGTATTCACCTTTAAGCCACACGTGTCGAAATTACCGAAAACCGAAAGGAAATCACTCTTGACTCACTCGAATATTTGCTCTTTGCGCATTGAATTCTTTTTGTTTCTATTTTTCTTTTTAAATCAATCCAAACAATCACAATGTTTGCCGTTTTTATCTCTATTTTGGCACATGAACATGCTTTGGCTTAGAACTTCTTACATTTTAAAACGCCACAAACAATTTGAAATAGATAGATGAGAGAACAGACCAAGAAAACAATGCAATAATAACAAAATAACATTCGTTTTTTTTATTTTGGTTTACCTTTGGCATTCAGTTTATTTATTTTTAATATAGAAATTTGGAAGTTCTTTTGTATGTTATTCTTCAATTTCTTTCTTCAAATTGAAGTTAATGCTTTTTGTTTGAGGTGCAAAATGGCCAGTTTAATTTCACTTTATTTATACCAACAAATGTCGTCTTTTATTTTAAAAGGTCGAATGAATGGGAGCTATTCTTCAATTCAATCTCGTCTTGAATAGATAAAAACTTTGAATTAAAGTAAAATTTCATTTAAGGAAACAATTTCATTTCAGATGAATGGTGTTTTTGAGTAAATTGAACATGCTGTTTTCATTATTTGAAAACTCTTTGCGTACCAATTCCTCATTTCGTACCGAAGAAGATGAGCGAAATCGAAAGAAATCCGTTACCGATTGCAAATAGAACAATTACGCAGCATTTTGGCGTGAGTCATACAACAAATGAATTAATCGCTTTGCTATACGCGTGATAAATCAATGTGCTTTTGCTCTATCTCTCTCTCTCTCTCTCTCTCTCTCTCTCTCTCTCTCTCTCTCTTACACACACTCGGTGGCTTTTGTTCATTTGTGAATTCTGTCTGCAGAAATCGTCCATATATCTTTTCGCACAAAGAAAATACCGAATGCAAATATTTGGATAACGAATATGCTTTTGTCACTTCCTTTTAGAGGAGATTCTTTGGTCATTCATGGAGAAGAGGCGAACAAAAACCAAATATTTCGAGCGTCATAAATTCGAATAATCCAAATCATTCATCAATAATCAATCGTTGGCTGGATTCGATGCGAAAGGATGAAACGAAAACAGAAACTCTCAATCACAAAGACAGCGGAGAAAAAAAAATCAACAAATAATAAAAGCCGTTCTTTATTTTATTGACTTCGGTGTGATTATTCAAGTGAAAATTGGTATTCGCCGTTGTTGCAAATGAGAGAAAAAACCAACCGAAATCGCAACCGTCTCAATTGGCGAATTCTTTTGACATGGGCACAACTATTTGGGTTATGTGATCGTGCTGTTTTCGTACCAAAAAAAAAAACTATTTGAAAATGATTCTTAGCGCCAATAAATAAAAATGACGAAGCGTGTGGTATTCATGTAGTATTTTTTTTGTCGGTTAAAATACATTTTTGAATTCCTATTACATCGAGATTAATAGCTCATCTAGGCTCCTAAAAACGGATAAATACTACGGCTCATCACGCTCACAGAAGTTGTTCTAGTCGAGTGGCAGATGTTTAAAGAGTGAATAAAAAAAACGAACATTTTCCGCCTTTTATCCATTTCAACAATGTCCATATGAAAAACACACAAACACAATATAAAAAAAAAAACATTTTAATTTGTTAGCAACAAAAACGCAAATTGATTGCTTTTGAGCGTAAGCCGCTTTAAAATTTGGTTTAAATATTCGGGGCGTGTCATTGCGTAATTATTTCAGGTTTTTTTTTCTGCTGTTGTTATTCGACTATTATTTCTTTTATATGCGCAATACTGATGTGTACTGAGTACTAACGATTCATTGAATGGTAAAATGTAAAATGGCAAGAGATCATCAGCAATGACTGGCAGAGAGATAGCAAGAAACAGAAACCAAGTAAATAAAAATAGGGATATTTAGCTAATTCCCCATTAACATTGCGATGAGCCTATCACCATTATACACACAGTAGAAGCCATATAACAAGCATTTGGCCAAGCTTTTCAGGGGTTAAAAAAAATTACCGCTGTCATTGCTACTTTAATAATAGGCTATCAATGCAATACTTACAATCGCTCGCTCTCTCTCTCTCTCACACACAAACGGACACTTTTCAAAATGAACAAATAAAATAATGATGCTCTTTTTCCCATCAGCTATCTTTATTTGTCCCATTTTCATTTAGGTTGCATAGTAAGCCAAAGCAATAAATGGCCAAATGTATACCACATATTCTCCGACAAAAGAGAAACAATTTTCTGCTGAATGAAGTGAGCTATTTCTCATGCATGTGTGAATGTGATATACTCATTAATTGCTCCCAAAGTGCGATATGTATGATGGGTGCTCGCCACTGAATACATTCAACGTGTGTCATTATTTACCGGAGGTTTTTTGTTCGCCATTTCTCTCTCTCTCTTGCTCACACTCATACACAGAAGTGTAATTAGCTAATTGCTTCGGTGATATCATTTATGTTTCAGCGTTTTTACGATTATGTTGTGAAATAATGTATCCTTCACACTCATTATATATGAGCACTTCTTTTCTTCAAATGATTACTTTCAGCGAAACGTTACGTTTTAAAATTGAACGAAAATGATGATCGTCAGTCGTAATATCGACATTGACATCAACATCATCGTCAACGCCGTTTGCTTGGATCACTTTGAATGTGGGAATAATCATCAAAAACGATCGCATTTTCTTATGCGCACATTTTCACGGCCCCACAGTTTGAGGAGCAATATACCACCCATCGTATTGATAATTGTGTCTGTTACTTCAGTGGCACGATCACTAATATTTATTTCGAAAATGAGCGGTGTCGATTCAAAAGCTCAAAACAAATCAAAAAAATGATTATCTTTAATGAAATGAAAATTAATCATGAATATTCAAAAATCAAAAAATTAATCGCATACGCAATATGGTAAGTTGCTTGTGAAAACAAGTTGTGGAATGGTCGATTTAAAATATTTCCCACTATAATTTACTATGTAAACGTATCATTCTTATTGAAATTTAAATGCGACTGAGCATCAAAATGCTTATGAAAAATGAAAAATGCCTCTGAAAAGAAATTGCCGAAAGGAATGCCAAGAAGAAGAAGAATATGAAAACAAATTTTTTATTTTTGAAATGATTAAAAAGAATTGAAGGTGATATGCAATCTGGTTTGATTTTTTAATGAACAAATAAATTAAGAAACAATGTTCATCATTAAACATACATCGTACACACACACAAAAAAAACGGTTGTTTATTTATTTTCATTTTGATAATTTGTGAGCGCGTGTGTGTGTGTGATCGTTTTCAAAAGTGTTGTTCTTTTATTTTCTGATCAGGTACCATACACAATGGTTTAGTCATGCAATGTGGTCCCAATGATATTGGCGTATAACCGTTGGCGTTCGCATTTGCCTTCTCAAGTGTACAAGATTTTAAAATATATCAGTTACGTTACGTGGTTTTGCTAGAGCTGTTGAGCATCGAGTGTGATCTGGTGCACATGAGATCATACAATAAATTGCTCTGTTGCTGCGTGAACATACATTCAAAACCAATTTTCAATATTATACGCATACATTTTCGTATATATTGTTCGTATGGGATTTCAGTAGTGTATTAATAAGTCATGTCAAGATTGCTGAGAAAATATAATTCAGCCGTTCTTTGATTGATGAACAGATTAATCAATGCGATCAGACATAAAATAGCAAATCCAACAATAAATGCAACAATAGCGCAATCAAATAAATGTAATCATTTCAAGCAGTCAAAACACAGATTCAGAGAGATCATGGGAGAGGAAGAGAGAGGGAGAGAGAAGTAAACACTAAAAAGAAATATTGAAAGCATCAAGATAAAATGCAATGGATTCGACGAAACAAACAAAATATTGAATTATGTGGAAATTAACAAGTATGTTTTGCTTGTTAATGCGTCACGTTTGACGTCTTTAGCGTACTTTATCATCATATATCTAAAGAAGAATATATTAATCATTTGGCATGGCAAAAATGAGGCTCATCGACGTTTCGAGCTGCAACCAGGTATGCCACTTAAATGCCGATAATGTAACTCACCACATCTTCCATTTGCTGGCTTTTTTTTCACTCGAATCGATCTATCGAATACGAAAAAAAGCAGTACGAAAAAAAAAGAATCGTATAAATTGTATGTAATGTATATAGTTTTTATTTTACTTCACATTATTTTAATCGAAGAAGTCTTTTTCATGCTGAATTTTATGTGTTCAATCATGCGTTGGTTGACACCGAACGCCGAACAAATATATATAATAATAAAATTATGTGTGTGTATCTAAAAGAAAATCGTACAAGCGACAAAAAGAATCAATTGCCGTTTTCGAAATGACACAATTTGTACATTAGAATAATTAAGTGGCAGCAATTATAATGCTATTTATAGTTTCTTAGTATTATTGTTCTATAGTTAAACGTTGTTTTTTAAGGAGACCTTGCGACCTTACTCTTAATTACTATCCAATGTATTTAATTATTTAATCACATTTTTTTTGTTTTGTTTTACTTTATTTTTTATTTTTTTCGAGAAAAAAAAATTGTGCGTTTCGAGACGTGACACAATAATTGCCGGGTCATTGCCTTTTTGATCAAATTCGTATACGATTTTCGAAGAAAAAAAAATTATGCAATCATAAAATTGATCCAAAACAAGATCATCATCAATTATATTCGAATTTAGTTTTAGCAAATTAAATGTTGTCGTTCATAAATAAAAATGCGAAATATTTTAAAACATCGGTTTGATTGAGAAAATAAAAACATTTTTTTCTCTCGAAATACGAAGCTATTTTATAACTACAGTATTAAAAAAAATCTTATTTATTTGTTTTGACCTAATGCTTAAATATTCTATGTAGTTGTTGAGGAATGTTTTTTTGTTCTAGTCGACTGCTGCAATTAATTCAACATTTGTAGTGTTCACGAGATCCGATGCGGTCACATTCCGTGCAATCGATGCTGTTTCGCTCCCTGTGCCGGCTAAATTGTGTGTCAAACTGTGACGCCTTAAATCACAATTCCTTCGAAATACCTTGCCACAAGCGGAACAATGATAGGGTTTAATGTCGGTATGTGTTAATAGATGCGTTTTTAGATTAGATCGTTGATTAAAACTGCGGCTACACACCGGACACTTGTGCGGTGATTCTTCCAGATGAAGTATCTTATGCACGGCTAACGTTCTCGACTGACAAAAACCTTTTCCACATTCGGTACATTTGAATGGCTTCTCCTTCGAATGGATGTATCTATTATTGAATAGAGAGTGAGAGGAAGGCGAAAAAAAACAAGAGAAAAGAAAAAAAAATCATAAAAATGAAAGATTCAAACTTATTTTCGATTATGTATAACTAATTGGCCGCATAAAAAAGGCCAAAGAATAAAAATAAAAGAGCTAAATAGTTTAAATCGATCATATTGAGCAGAGATAAAAGTGGAGAACAAATCATCCGCGCATAAACTGGTTAAACAAATAATTAAACATTGTTATAATTCATGGAATGAGACGAAACATGCTTGCCGACGGCAAACCATAAATTAATTCCTCATGCTGTTTGGATCGAAAATTCATTTTTTACCCGTCTCTTCAGCTCTCTCATAAGTACTGAGAAATTAATAAACGAAAAAAAAACCAACAACACAGAGAGAGACAACAACGATAAGAGAAATGACACAAACTTGATTTTCGGTTTGGACACACATCTGAAGAATTATGGAAAAGAACCGACTTTGCTTAACATGGTGTTCAAATATTTATTTAAGTTTTGTCTCTTGTATTTCCATTCTTTCTCTCGATTATTTATTTTTATGTCAATAAATTATGAAACAATTTAAATGTTAAAAAGATAGACAAACCAAAGCCAAAGCCAAAAAGAAAACAGCTGAAAGCAAAGGTGTGAACACACGGAACAACAACAAAAAGACGCGAACCATTTTCATTGGAATTGTGATGATATTTCATAAAAATAAAATATATAAAAAAAAACCGAAGAAGAACACAGAACTGATAACCCATTGAGAGAGCGCACCGTTTGAATTTATTATACTATTGAAAATAAGAAAGCTCAAATGGCGTTGTGTTTGCTTGCGTCACATTTAGAATATAAAAGAAAACAATGGCATTGAAGAACAGAAAAAAAAATCGAAGAAGAAACGAATAATCATAATATGAAATAATGGAATAATGGCGCAAACGCCGTGTAATTGAATCATAAAGAATGATGTTTATTGAAAATCCGCTGACTTTGATCGATAAATCTAAAAGAAACCCTAAGCACTAATTAGCACATCAACGCATGTGTATGCGTGTGTTTGTATGATGCAATATATGAATATCAATAATTACTTGTGATCTCTGAGATGATCCTGTCGTCGGAAGGCCTTTTTGCAAATATCACACGAATAGGGTCGTTCATCGGTGTGTGTTCGTTCGTGTATGAGTAAATTGTATGACTTTGTGAAATGACGACTGCAAAATTTGCATATAAATTGCTTCTTCGGACGTGGCATCGCTCCGGTCAAAGTGGTGATCGTTTCGGTTGGTGAATTCAATGTCGTATTTTGCGAAATCGATTGCGATTTTTTTGCACTAATTTGTAAACTTTGTTCATTCTCAATGACCGCTTGTTGTAGCAATTCATTTCCAAATTGTTGAAAGTGTCCGTTAAACAGTAAATTCGATAGGCCATTGTTTAACAAATTGATCGAATGTTCATTGGGCGAATCTAAAGTCGGATCAAATGCAAGATCATCGTCAGCATCGAGAAGTGGCAGATCATTGGACCGATGAACAATATCAATTCCATGGGCGTCATCAAGTAATGGGTTTGTATATGATTGTTCAATAATTATCGAATCATTATCGGCTGCTGTATCGTTTTGATTTCGATTAGCAACTTTTGTAAGCTGTAGAACATCTGCTTTACTGATGCGCTGCAATGCCAAGTAATATTCTAACGCTTGAAGATTGAGCGCAGCTTGTTGAAGGCTAGACACCATTGTTCCTTGTAATGATAAAACATATGCAGCTGCGGCCAATTCGCCAGAGGGTGGTGTCGATAGTGCACGAGACGGGCTCACCGATGTTACCTTTACACTTTTTGGTGCCGTTGTCGTAGCCGTTGTTTGCAATGATATCCGAGTGGTTGTCGATTCCATCATGAAAACTTCAATAAGTTGCGGGCATAAGTCATAAAAAAATATTTTCTCTTTAATAATTTCTTTTTTTTTATTCTGATGACCGATTGCGTTTTAAAAACTCATTTCTTGTACTGAATCATACAAAGAACTAAATGGAGTTTCACAAATTTTCTTTTTTCGACACACCGAGCGTTGAGTTGCAAATTGATTTTGCGTTCCAATGAGATTTTGAATGATCAGTCTTTTTATTATTTTATACGATGATGAAGTTGAAGTTTATTTATCACACAAAAAAACGGCCACAAATTTTAAAAACACAACTTAAAAAATCACAATTTATTTTTTCAATATGGAACAGCGAATTAGAATGAATAAAAATGAATGTTTCGCAACGAAAACTGTAACTGAAGATAAAAATGCATGTGATACGTGCGTCAGAGACGCATTATTAACAAAGTCCACAAAGCGACTAAACGGGCAGTATGTTGAATACTATCGCGGACCTGCTGCCCTCTACATACACACATGATTCTGTGTACGTATACGATCGCTGCCACAACAATAGATCGTACAAACAAACGGAGCTTAAACCGAATGTGCGCATGTAGTTGTGTCGACACAGCAACGATCACCTTCTTGAGATTGAGGCTTTGCGCTCACCTACCAAAACCGAATACGCTCACACACTGAACGATGTTCGAAATAATGGAATGAAGATGGAGAGAGAGCGAGACAGAGAAAGAGAACAACGAAAGGAGACAGAAATTCACGAAACAGAAACAAACCAAACACAGAAAAGAATACAAACGAAAAACATATCTTTTTCACATTTTGTGAACTCGGTTGAAACAACCTGAAAACATTTTCAGGTAACGAATACATTTTATAATTCTCTTGTAGTCATTCGTGTCAAAAACGAAGACGTTAAGAAACTGAGAGACGGAAGAGAAATAAAAGAGTAATCTCTTGAAGCACGAATACACGAAAAGCAAGTTTAAAACCATCGATCCAGTCTCTCTACGTAGGAGATGCTCGAAATGCGATTTTTCTTCTCTTTTCCGCTCTCTCTCTCGCTCTCCCGTTGTCAGTTTCTTTTTGCATATGCATTTGAATAAGTTCCTTGATTTCGTTCGTTCGTTTGTTCATTCGTCGTCGATTTTTTGTTATTGCTGTTGCTGTGACAGCGCAATCGGCATGTGTTAGTCCAAACAATTTTTCTTCACTTACGATTTGTATTGGTAAAAAAAAAACAGTAAAAAGAGAGAAGGCGCAACATAAAGCCAGATTTCACATCGAATGTGTTGCTGTTACAGTTAATAAATGTTTAATGCATCACGCTTCAAAATGCATTATCAAGAACATTTGCGAATGCAAGCGTGTCGAGATAGGCTATTTTCGACGGTACTTTCTAAACTTGATATTGAAACATGACACCGTCTTGCAACAGCTTCAAAATGTGACATAATGTCATTTGCAATTAAAATGTAAACTGCATTAAATTTTTATAACGTATCAATTTCTCTCTCTTTCTTTCTCTTTCTCCCTTTTTGGACTGTGTGAACACTGAACTGAGAGAGAGAAAAAGAAAATAATCGTTGACGACCCATCAATATGCGTTAATGCGACAACACTGCGCGAGAATTTTATCTTCGTTTTGGCGGTCATATATGTTTTAAGTACTTAACAATTAAACTTCTTAGCGTTAAAAACGGCTCAAAATATTACTCGGGTGAAAATTTTTTTTGCTGCACTCCATTTTTGTGTTTGAGTATTGTAATCACATAAATTTTCGGTCGTTTGGCTATTATTGTTCTTTTCGCCAAACATATGATTTTTGAAACAATTTATCATAAACCCACCCACCCACACAAGATCACACAGATCACACTAAAAGAAAGTTATTAAATCAAATTCGACTCATTTCACGAACACTCTGGCATATATGCAAAAATTAATTTCGAAATTATACGGGGGGAACAGCTTTTTTGCGTCAACAATAATCATTTCTGTGGAAGTTCCACATATTGTGATCATGTGTGTGTGTGAATGTGTGCATTCGCATGCGCTTCAATGCAAAATTGTTTGAGCGCGCACATCGAAGATTGAAATATGGAGAAGAGCTGAAAAGAAATAAAGAGGAACTCTTTCTGCCGTAGTCGCGAGAATGCCGATTTCTTGTTCACATGAATGGGATTTAGAAAAAGAGAGAGAGAGAGAGAGAGAGGGAGATTTGAAAAAAAGCGATCGGTTTCATAAAAGCATCCAATTTAAGTGATATGTCATGGCTAATTTTCTGCTTGCAGATTTTTCTGCGTTCACCATTTGCGAATGTTCTTCGTTTGCCAGACGCATTTTTTCGCGTATAAATAAATCTAACTAGTAAAATTGAACCGCGTTTTGTGCTGTAAATTATTATTCTTACCAAATTGGCAATTTTGCGAATGTGTGTGCGAGAAATATGAAGAAAGTGCAAGAGATAATCAAGCAATCGACATAATCGTATACATATTTCACGGTAAATTTCCATTGTCATACAACGCAAACACAAATAGCGAGCACAGCATTAAAAAAAACGTGAGAAAATAAATCGTGGTGCACTTTTTGCAGACGAAATAAAATGAAATGACCAAACGGACAAAAAATCGGATGCAAAGCCGTTGCATTTTGAACAATTACTCGCTTAAATTGTGTTTTATGTACCACTAACTGCTGCTCAAAATCATTCCAAAAAGAATGGTATTCCAAACCAATATTCACTTCATATTTTATCTACGAAAAAAGTATGATAAAATGTTATGGAATTCGGCCGAAAGCATATGCCGTACAATAATCGGTTAGTTACCTGATTCGAGTTAAATGCAACAAAAGGTTTGCGTGATTCGGCTGGACCGATGTTGAACACATGTGAAATGTGAAACTTCGATCCCTTTCATCTGGACGATTTGTTCATCTGTCATCTTTACGTTTAGAACCGATTTCGAAATGTAAATAAAACTGAACGATTGTGATTAGTAAAACATATTGCGGCCAATGAAAATGAAATTTTTCGGTTTCGAATTGTTGTGATGTCGCGTGCAACAATCGAAAACAAAGAAAAAGTGATTGAAACTGAATATTCGGATTCAAAGGTGGAGTTGCGTCAACCCAATTAGCGTTGGAACAATCAATTTAACGTTGAATATTTTTCCATTGCGAGTGAAGTTTTTGAATAATCTTGTTAACAATTGATAATTTGATGATTAGGTGACTGGAATACGTCTTTTCTTTTGGGACCCACTTTCATATCAATTTGCATGACTGTATAGTTTTCAGCACACATACACAATGCGAAGAGAGATTGAGAGAGAGAAAACACAATATTCTACGCGTGGCTACATGATCAACATTGTTTCATCAAAGTTTATATCGTGTCAAGCGGGTTTACTTCGGCTAATTCGCATCAACAATATAATTTCAATGCAAAAAACCAAGGTGTGGCATTTTCCCTCTCTTTCACATGCTGTTCGTTCGTCGTAGTTTTCTCCATCGATTTTTTTTTCATTTTTTTTTTCGTGAATCTTGTTGATCTCGTCATCTTCTTTTGCATTGGTTTCATTCTCAATTTGTGTTCGTTGTTGTTTCTTTACTTTGCACAAATCTCTTTGCGCATTAGTTATCTTGCATGAAGTAAACACGTTACTTCCAAACACATATAGTGAACAAAATCGTCAGACATCAATTCAAATCTAGTAACATTTTGCGATGGTTACGATGAGTGCACAAAATTTGTGAAAGACAAGAAGAAGAAGAAGAAGAATAAAAAAAGAACGCGATGTGCGCGTTAAACAAAGTGTCAATGAAGATCTTTTCTTTCAGCCAACGGAAATTTCGGATCAATAAGTTGTGAGGAGCCATGTGTGTTTGTGTGGATTTTATTTTTCATTCAGCGCCCCTTAATCCATAATTTCAATAAAAATCAACATTATAAAATTGCATTTAACAAGACATGAGCATTTCGATAAGAGAATTTATATCGGCTTTCAGTTGACGCTTGTACACACAGTGTACACAGTATATTGGCAATGCTGCATTTCATTGCATATTTTCTGCCGTCTTTTCGTCTTTTACGCCCGTTCGTCTCGCACTTAAAGAAATAAATTTCGACGCCTTGCTTATCGGTTAACACACCGGAGAGTGTACACTTTAAAAATGCTCAAAAACAATCTACATATGTAATGCAATGTGTGATACGTGTCTGTTAGTGCTTCACGTGCCATATTCACCATATTGTATTTGCTGTTTGCAATTTGCTCATCAATGCACATACTAAAAATTGTTTTTCCTCATTCCGTATGCCAGCTCTCGCCTGGCACTGCAACATTGGTCATTTGTACAAGTCTTTTAACGATCGGTGGTCTTGCATGTTTGTCATTCTACTGCGATAGAATGAAATTAAAATGTCCAGATCGTCGTTTTTTTTTTCTTCTCTCTCCTCTCCCATTCGGGCGATTCGTCGACGAGGGAATGTCGTTTTGAATTCTAGTTCAACATTTTCAAATTTATGAATGATACACTATCTGCTGAGCGCATTGTGCACACATTACACTGGCCACAGAGCTAAATGATTCGAACAACAACCTACGCCAAATAAACGACCGATGACCGCATGAAGTTGATGTAAATCTAGTTTTTTTTTTATTACAATGAACCAGTCTTCGAACTTCTTGTGTTTTTGTTTTTCGTATTTAATATTATTAAAATCCATTGTATAAAGCAAATGCATGTTTCATATTAAATTATAGTACATTCAATTGACTATTTTATAAATACAAAACCAAACATGCATTACACACTTACGGTAATAATTCTTATATGTTATGGTTTCCACCATATTTTCATCTTCGGCCGACGATGATCTCTCTGTGCATGAGAATCGCTCGGGGGCTACTTGGCATCTAATTCAACTCTACCCAAACTATATGGATGTGTTCACCACGAAAATCTATTATATAGATACACTTGAGTGCATTATGAAATATAAATTATTTATAAAAAGAGAGGGAGATTCTCGTTTGAGAGTGCAAGAGAAAGAGAACAGAAAGAATGAGAGACACTAGAGTGAAAAATTTGTTACAAAATCATAAAGGCAATTCTTCATGTGTTTCTCTTCGGGTCGCTTACTACTTCTGTGGTACAACAAAACATTCATAATTAAAAAATCTCCATAACTTTCTCACAAGCCTGATGAAATATTATGAGCGAGGGTAAGCTTTATGAAGCCAACTAAAGAGCTCGCAGACAAGTATTTCTTAGTTGAGCCTTTCATGCAGCTTGGTGCTCGTTTATTAGTGCAATACTTATAAAATGAGAGAAATGTGTGTGTGAGTTGGCCACATTTGCCAATGTTTACATGAGTTTTATGGTTCAATATATATGTAAAAAATTATTCTCCAATTTAGATGGTCGATTGCCTCTTCTACACACGTACACAAGCTCAGCACCGCCAGTTCAATTGGTGCTCTCATAAGTATTTAGAAGCATATTTGTTTTTTTTATTCATCCAAATATTTACCAATCGATATTGTTTTTATTGGGGCTGGTTGAAAACAGATAAAAACACAATCGTCGATAAGAATCTTTGGTTATATGTTTTTCTTTATTTTAACTTTTTTTGAAAAAGCCGAACCATATACAAAGTAATAATGCCGATACCACAAAACCATTCTTAAAGCGGTTGATATTTTGCTAGCCAAGCGATAACATACATTTTAATCGAAACAGTTCAACATCAAAAAATACCGAGAACCGCCAAATATAATACCTCTGCAACACAATTGGTGTGTTGTACATGTGTGTGTGTGTGTTCTCTTCCGATTCTTTTGAACGTAATTTCCGTCCTCAGCAACCTTTCGACCACTTTAACTGATAACTGCCGGTTACAAAATTGGCATTTGTTTACTCGTTTGCAAACCCATTCCGACAAGCACAAATGACTCAATGAATACAACAAAATAATACTAATAAATATAATGAAAACACTCAAAACAAGATCGCGTACACATTTGCAGCAATCGCTTGTTGAATCATTGCAAAATGGTACCGCTTGATTCGAATGGACCCCTGAAAATTTCGGTGTGTGCTCACTTCGGTTTTATAATTTATTAGGTTCATTATTACATTCTGTATAAATAAATTGTCAACAAGTACAGCATTGTCGTACACACTTCATTTCAGCGAATTAACACCAATATCAAAACGAGTCAGTTGGTTAGCATTAAAGCTGGTTTAAGCAGCGGGATATCAAAATAATCGCTTACACGGTGCTACGTGCATAAAAAGAAAAATTATATGCTTTATAGCACGGACGACGGCCTTTTTCGTTTTGTGTAAATGTGTGTACAAGCAATGTGTATGTTTATGCGGCGTAAATCGAATCGTTTCGTTAGTTCACAGATTCTGAATCGAATGATCGAACAGAGAGAAGGAGGGAGATCCTTCTTCCACTAATAATGTTGCTGTTATGCTCGTTTCATTCGAAATGTTTTACATGATATACATTGCGGATAAAATGGATTTTGAGGGAATGTGAACAAGGGAATCATATAATAATCACTTAAGTAAAAAAGAGCAAATGAGAGGTAATTAATTTCAATATTAAATTTCAAAACGATCACTGTTGTTTTCACAACCGTTGTCTGCACTGGCATATTGTGTTGCATATCATTTGTGGCATGAGTTATCCGTTCTCAATCACTTTCAAAAAAAGTGAAAGAATTGCTAAAATTGTTCAAACGTGTTTAACATTCATGAAGAATGTTCTGAAAAAGAAAAAAAAGCCTTATTCGACCGAAAATTGTTGAAGCATCGATTGCTACACGATGTATGTGAAATATTTAGGTGATCACAATTTGATCTTGCTGGAAAAAAGATGAGAACGAAACTGTACATGTTTCCGGTAAGGAACACAGTCAAGATGACAACCATCGATATTAATGCCCGGTTGAATGTGTGCCGGTCGGCATAACTAGGACTGTTCATGGTGAATGTGCTTGAAAATATGAATGATCAACGCATTTCGACGAAATGTCCTTGTACATCATTAATAACAAGCGATTTTTCAGTAACATCCATAATTTATGTTTGTAATAAAGTCACCTTTGTCGCTTTTGTTTTGCGAAAATAAAATAAAAACATTTATGAATAAATCGAATGCACAAAATCGAGAAAAAAAAGACCCTCGAACGTAGCCACATGGTATATGAAACAGGTAAGCAATGACGAAAATTGTGAATTACCGAGCGCATGATGCATGATGCAAAACGCATAAAGCAGCATAGCCAATTGACTACATCCGTTTTCAGCACGCGCGTACGCGCCACATTTTCAACTAGCCCATGCTTGGTGCTGGCAATATTTGATCGGTATCGATCGCGGTCTGGACAATTGCTGTACGAATGGAGAGTTATATGATGTTTGGCCATTGGAGATCAAACCATGTACATTATCAGATCAGCATTAGCCAATGTTTTTGTTTCGTGCTCATCTTCCCAATACATAAATATCGCTGCAAATATTATACATTTAATGGGAGAATGCGCCGATAACACTTTGTCGCTAAAACAGAAAACTGACATGCTGAGTGAAGTATCCCATTGAGATGCTTATCGCCCCCTGCCGTCACACTCGATCGCTGCTCTCGAAAATTGTCCAAAATAAGCGCACTTAACACAAAATTTATTGACCTTTATTTCATTCAAGAAAAATGAGCCAACTTCTCATATATACGCGCTTAACAAAAATTGTATAAAACATTTTTTTTTGTGTTGCATTGAAATATGGACCAGAGGATATTTCAAAGTCAATATTTTCGATTGAATTTGGTAAAAATTGTCAAAACAAGCATCGCATAAATTCAACGCTGTTGATGGATTTCATAATAAGGTAAAAATTCATGCGAAAATTATGTTATGCATCGGTAGTGATGATCATTGAACAATATTTTAAATGTGGACAATGGATGATATAGAGATATGTTTTTTTAAACATAGTTGGGTTTAAGCCTCACAACTTTGCTGAAGGCAGTTATCTTTTATCAGTTGAACAAGATCGCGTCTATTGAAAAAAGGAGAAGACGTACTTTCCTTCCGATTTCTTCACCTCTTTCACAATAGTTGCTACCTTTTTGTAAAGTATTAAGCCATTATGTTAAAGCAGATCATAGTTTCCGTTAAATCGTTTGCAAATGTGACGATAAGACGATGAGACATCCGGCTTCTGCAAAAACATTGCAAACCATAAATCGATTCTGTGAAAATTCCCCAATAAAACAATGAATGCAATGCATTTTTCCATATGATAAAATGAATCGGAATGATTTTGTTCAAATCTGGGAATTTTTTCGTCTGTATTCAAAATTAGTTCAAAATATGGCCTCGTGACTATAAAGGCGTTCCTTTCCAGTAGAAAATTTCCACTCTAAATGAAAGGAAACAAAATTTGTTGATTTAAACAGGAAGTTAAGATGGCTTTGGTGCTATAATACAGCGTTGGTGGTGGCAAAAGTATAATAAAACTTTTTTTTCATTTGGCCAAAAAAAAATTAAAGCGTAAAATTTGCAACTCAAAAGTGTTAACGTAGCTATGAGTATTTTCAGGAAATTAATTTAAAATGATTTTCATCGATGCATGCTAACATGTTAGATTCTAAGCTGAACTTGATTCTTTGGTTAGTTTCATTAAATTTTATGGCGAAAACCGCCAATTAAAAAATTGGTGTGCGGTGCATTTGAAGGTGATGGAAGTGAGAATTGAATTTATTAAAAAGATTCTCGAAAACCATTTTCAATCTTACTTATCCACACTTCTTCCGTTCGAAAGCGACTTTGTTGCGTATTTGGTTCTTTTTGCCAATAAAATGAATTGTCTTAATTGATATTTGAGTTGAGTATGTTTGGCCCTTTGAGCAGATGTATTGAAAGGCAGATTCGTTGTTCTGTTCAAGCATTAGTGGTTAAACTTGCACATGCAACTGACATAAAAACAAACGAATGTGTTAAATATGCTGAGCCTGCGGCCTGGGCGTTTCTCATACAAGAATCGTTAAAGCTGGCAAATTAGAGCAAAGTGTTTTTGTGTGTATGCAAAAGAAGAAGAACAAAAAAAAACCCATGAACCGTACACCTCCTATGAAAGAAGAAAAATTATTGCATGTGCTCCGCACGGCGCCAAACTACTTTTTTGCAGAAGGCAAATATGTAGCCATAATCGCTTTTCATTCATTCAATTAAGCTTTTGATCGTTCCGCACAATTTGGCTAACAAGTGATTTTTCGGCCAGTGCGCACAAAGCATAAAAAAATCCCCTGAAACAAACATTCAGTAGCCAAAAGAAGAAATGCTACCTTCGAAGAAAAAAAAACGAGATCCTTAGAGCATAAACAGCCAACTAACCTGATATTTTGCTTATTGGCTACCGAATTTAACGGCGTAATTTCGATTTTTTTTGCGCTCTCCATCATAACCCATTGATTATGGTGATCATAAAACAGAACACATCTGTAGCAACTATGCTGGTTTTTGCGCAAATCGATTCTCATTGAAGTGATTATCACTTGGCACATCGTTTCATTCAATTTTTGTATGAGAAGAGGCAATCCGTTTTTTTCGGAGGTTTTGAAACAAAAAAATTAAAATGCAATAATGAATTTATCGTTTTTAAATATATGGAATTGGGTTCCAATAATAATAAGAATTTAAGTTTTATGATTTTTGTTTTTTAAACACATAAAAATCTCGAATGAAACACATTAAATCTGCCCGTAACTTCAAACCGTAACATGAAGAGAAAAAGTTTACGTGCAACCACATTTGAATAAGTGGCGCTTTCAAATTATTCCATTATTGTGCGTTCTTTCAATCAATATAAAATGTTCAATTCGATTTTTTCGTGTATTCAACTTTGAAGAGGCAGATTGATACTTTTTTTCTCTTAAAATATGCATATGACTATAAAGTTGTGTCTTAAACGGCGCATATTCATAAGCATTTCACCGGTCGACGCATTCACATAAATTAAATTACAACGGCCATAAAAAGTGAATATAATTTTTTTTCTCCTCTTTTTTGATTTTTTGAAAAAATAGTCTTAAATCCAAGCTGTAAACAGATAAAAATCCTATCAAAATTCGTATAATAAACCAATAAATAATAATTCTTTATACATGAAATATAATATGGGTTTCAAGAAGAGCATAAAAACACGACTGAATTTATCAAAAAGGAATAAAATGTGCTCCCTGCTCCACAAACAAAAGAAAACATGATGGTCGCATTAAATTAATTCAAGATTCACAGCAACACAACAGAAGAACAAAAAAATGACCAACAAAATATGCTTTTGTACAGAAAATAGGAGAAAATGGTGAACAATGATATGGACACATTTCGATAGATTTAATAAATTCATTGGTTTTTAAGAAACACAAAATGTGTTTGATTTTTTATTGGCCTGAATTATTACAATGAATGGATGGACACCAGGTTGATTCAATGGAACTCTATTGACTATTTTAAGAATAAAAGCCCTCATGAAGTCTCGGGGTGAAAAACGTTCTACTTGTTTTTTTTTCTTCATCACAGAACAATGCCATTTTGGAAAAATAGAACATTTGGTAGCAGTTTTGATAATAAATAGGCTAGGTATAGGTTTACCTTTTTTTGGCCTGCCACAATTTGATCAATTATTACTGTGCAGTGGCTGTTGTAAATTTTGAATTATTGACATTTACGATTGCACAAACAAATTAGACCCCGAAATCGTTTTCACGAAATGAAACAAATTTTCGAAAAATTAATCAGGTTCCCTCATGAGATCGTCGAATGGAATTTTTGCTATTAAATTGTTATTACTGGCGAGCAATCAATGGTGTGTATGCTGTCATTTGGTCGTTATTCAAATTTGGCTTTGGATATCGCACAAAGCAATTTAAAAGGTATCCTCGCGATCTCTCTCTGTCACGCTCTCTCTCTTCCGAAAAAAAAAAAAAAAACAAATGCTGCTTAATGACTAATGGATATATGATACAGTTTACGTTTGTGTACGATTTTATTTATTTGATTTGCCTTAGGTCATCCAGCTTACTCCATTTATATGCGTTTTGAGAAAAGTGCAGAAAATAACCGTATAAATAAACCAATCTGGAAGGAGAACGAACCAGAAAAAAAAAACGACAACAAAACACACGAAATAATTTTACATTTTGTATTAATGGCGAACAACCTGGTCTATGAGCAACATGATTACTTTTAAAGAACACCCGCTGTGCTTCTGAATTGAATATACGGCTGCAGGCTAAGAACAAACGAAAAAACATCGTTCATCTCGCGCAGTGGAATTGTATTTTGTAAATCTCATGCGGCTAGTGATAATAATTTCTTAGTCACTTTCGTCGTTTGGAGCCGTGAAATGATTTCGGGACTATGCGCTTGGGCTCATACTCGGGCGCGCGCGCACTCAATTTTACACAGATAAAGACACGCACATTTACTACTCACGAAAAATAGCGCTGCTGAAATGAATGGACTTTTTGGTGCATGCGCTCTCAGCTTAAAATGCATCATTTAAATATGAAATAATTCTTCAAAATCATTAAAAAAACGCAAGCGTACACAAAATGAACCACGAAATCGAAATGTTGACCGTCTTCATCAATGTGGTGTGTGTGTGTGTGTGATTTTTTTCAATTCCAAAAGATTCATTCTTGAGTCGTTGCTTTATTTCGGGCTTCTGGCTCTCACAAATTTTTCATTGATAATAAACAATTCCGGAGATATGCGATATATTTTCTGCAGAGCATATTAAAAACGGTTATGGATCATAAATTAAGCGAGAGAGTGAGAGGCCACGCATCAAATAGTCGGTTAACTTATAGTTGTGCATCCCCATTTTAATAACTTCCATGTGGCCACTGTTTAATAATAGCATTCAATTTTTTGCACAACCAAAGCATGTGAATAATCATATGGAAATTTGTTCATTTTTTTCGTTCGTTGAAGAAGATTAAATGGATTTGATGCATTTTAAATCCGTCCACACCAAATAACATCATATATTCATGGTCAGTTGTGATTTATTCGTGGCGAATCATCGACCGGTGCACGAACTAAGAAAATTGATCATTCTCAAGCATAGAGCATGGTCTAATGAATGCAGACATTTGTGAAAACGGAATTATTTTTATCGAATAATCTTGGAGACTTTGTGCTGTGTGTGTGTGCCACTTGAGGAATTCCAAAGTAGAAAATGAAAATCATTAAATACAAAAAAATCGTCAGTTTTAAATTGCTTTTCTCGGATTTGTGCTGCATGGTGTCGGTTAGAAATTCGGATGATTTTTCGGTATTCCCGTGACAGGCAACATGTGTTTTGTGCGCGCACTTATCGATGCACACACACACAATGTGCAAATGATTTTATAAATTCGGAAAAAGTATTTATGATATATGATAATGTATTGGCTTCTTCTTTTTTTTCAGGATCTTCAAGCAGTCTAGGGAAGAAATACGTTTGACTTCTCATAAATCGAAATCATTTGCCGACCATAGCAAAAATGTGCACACGGACACATCGTTTTTCATTTCCAATCGATTAATCATCGTCAGCATACTGTTGGTTTTTTGATTAACAAAATCCTCATCCAGAAAAATCAATATTTTTCTCTTTCTGTGCACAAGAAACAAAGCAAAAAATGTTTATGGATTCCAAATGAAAATAACCATTTCATGGTTCGAACTAAAACAGCATCAAGACCAAATTGCTTTAGCTACCGAACAGACATTCCTAATGAATGTGTTGGACATCGTGCAATTTGGGATGAGATGTTTTACTCTTTGCAACCCTGACCCGAAACATTATTAATGATTCGTTTGTTTCAGCGAAAAGAAGAAAAAAAACAGATTCCAAAATATCATTGCGATCTTCAGGAATGTAATTCAATTCCTGGTTTCCTTTATTAAATTTATAATTGCGTATTCCAAAAAAAAACAGCTTCTTCATCGACATCGAATGACTTATAATTTATTTACGAAATGAAATTCCCAATTGGAAGGTGTGTGATATTCGATTTTTTTAAAATGCAAACGCCATATAATACCACAGCAGTCAGTTTGTTGGGACCGGATTAATGTCATAAAAAAGGATTGATCATTGTATAACAGTTGGATAGCTCTCTAAATTGGCATAAAATACATTTTTTTACCAGAAAATATTTTAATTTTTAATACAAAACCACAAAGACCTCTAACAAATTGTTACTAACAATTTTGTATTTAACTTGTTCGCCTGGGAATCGATCGCCAATTTTACACCACACATCGCCTTTTTTCACAATAACAATAATAAAAAATTGATTATGATTGGTTATGCAAAATACAGTTTATTAAAGAAATTGGCTCAGTGAAATCAATAACATCTATATAAAATGATTTTCTCACGTAAATAAATCATCGTTTTTTTTACATGTGTCGTCTCGGTTGTTTGAATAGCAAAGCGTTTTGCGGTTAGTAAAGTTTGAATAATCCTGAAATTGTTCTCATAGTGTATCGTCTCGTTTGGGATTTATATCAATCTGAAAATGGACGGAAATTATCATTCTTTTCTGCTTACATAAAAAAAATATTAAAACTGAATCATTTTTTATTTCGTATTTTCTCTCTCGCGAGCAAATGCCACCACAAAAAACCACAAAGTAATAGATTTCTTAAAAAAGCCACAATTTGTTGGGCGATTAGCGTGTTTTTATTTTGTTTGCATTGAACTAACGATGATATGTGCTGGAAAATATGGGCGACTCGCACATTAAAGCGTAAGGAATCTCATCGCGCTGACTGAATTTCACTGGAAATCTTCGAAAGTGAGAGAGAGAGAGAGAGAGAGAGAGAGAGAGAGAGAGAGAGAGAAGCAGAGACAATCTACATAGTTAAGTACCATTTCATGTACTTATTCTCTATTTGAATTCTGAATGTGGCAATATCAAAAAAACACATCAGAAATAATAAATATCCATAAAAGAGTTATTGTGTGAACAAATATTTGAGGCATTCATGCATATTTTAATGTTAAACCCGATGATTACCGTTGAATCACTTCGAAGGAAACAAGTGGAATTATGATTTATGAACAAGCTTATATTTGTTGTCATTGCAACAGAGCATCAAACAAAATGCTGCTTTGTCTCTGAATTTCAAGTGAAAGATCATAAATGAACATAATAATAGCACAACAACAAAAAAAGACAACAAATTCTAATTCGTATACAAACACATTGCGTTGACTATATATGTATATATTGTACCTGAGTAGCGTTGGTGTTGTTCTTTGTTCGTCGTTTTATGATTTTTTATTGTATTTAATTATGAAAAATGATCGTCGCATGAGAAATGAAAAAAAAAAACGCTTGAGAAAACAAGTCATATGATGTAGAGTTATGTTCATAAATTTTTTTTCGGTTTTGTTTCGTTCTGTTGTGTGTGTGTCCCCATGCACCTCGTGTTTAGATTTATCAAAAGAGTTGTTGCATAAGTGTTTTTTGTGTCGTTTCATTGTGTTCAAATAAATTGTCAATCATTGGACATGACCCCCAGTGTTACACCTGAATGCAAGAGAGAAATAAAAAAATAGAGTGTAAATGTGTGATATCGGACAGCAGACAATGACATTGAATATTATTCATATCGATGGTTCGAAGGTAACAATCGACAAAATATCAACATGTCATCAATTATTAGTTTTGAGTATCCCTGATCAGATTCCCTTTGTTAACGCAGCAAACCATTCAAATTCCAATTCAAAAACATCGATTTCGATTTTAAAGTGGAACGTTGCGGTCGTCTCTTATTTTATCTATTTTCGATTTAAGGTGAACAGAAATTGTTGGTACTTTTGTCCTTTTATTCATCACCCATTGACCCGAACGCTCACAAGAGAATTCAATAAATGAATTGAATTGAATCAAACCGTCATCGATTCAAGCCTGATCATAAAAGTCAGTAATTGTATAAACGATGAATTTATGATGTTTCGTTTATGAAATAAATGGTGAATAAAAAAAAATCATAAATTTCGGAATTTGTCTACCTCGTTGTAGTTAGATCGATTTCTTGCTCTATGGAATCGGTGCGGATAGAAAGGGGCTCATTGTTTGTGATGGTGTTCATTTTTCTTTTGATTTTTTTTTCACATCACATAAAAATTGCTAAAAAATGGAACTGCGCACAGTGCACAATTGATTGTTGTGTGTCTTTTCAGTTGATGAGATATCATTAGTGTGAAGCGAATTTGACTTTATGACGTTCTTTTTTCCCTTTTTGTGATCGAATTTCATTCATACTTTGTGAAATGTGAATGAAAAATTCACATCAAAGCAAAAATTTTATCAATGACTTTTTTTTTCACAACAAACCTTTTTTTCACGGCAAACATTTTTACGGGAAAAATAGTCATTAGTGCTTTATTCACGCTTTTTTTAATCAAATTAATCATCGAAACGATTAGTCATTTGAATGAATTAAAAATTAATGATCACCAAAAATTCAAGAAAATATCAAAAAATGTGAGTTTTCTAAAAAAAAAATGTTGTAAAATCTTTGAAGTCCTGCCTTTGAGCAGTGATTTTTTTTATGAATCAAAATGCAGACTTTCCATTCAATCAAATTGCTATTTTTCATTCATTCATCAATTTCTGGTTCAAAAGTCGATTAAAATAACTTCATTTTTTCGCCTTTGCATTGTGTGCGCTGCACCATTAACCAACCTCTTCATCATTCAAACTCACGCAACGAAATTGAAATTGATACGTTGGAATCTGATACACATTAAAAAAAGAGATACAAGTTGACTTTTTCACTTATCAGTCATCCAAATAGACGTTGTCTAACGCTTGGTCAGTTAGATGTAATCGAATGCGCGCGCACTTGTATGTGTGTGTGTGTGTCTAAATGTGAAATGTATCTTGTTGCATTTGGGTGGGCATTTTCTTTGGATTGTTTGGTGTTGGTCCGATTTCAGTGTCTGTCAACATTTTCTTCAGGATGCAATAAATTTGTAGTCAGGCAACATATGATGTTTTCACCTTAAAGACAAACACACACACACAAACACAAAGAGAGACAAATATTTGAAACAAATAAAACAGCATCCCATTGCCAATATAGCACTTAAATATTACCGAGTGCGGTGACACACAAGAACATAAAGCGAAAGAATAACATTTTAAACCACAATTTTATATATATTTATATAAAATGCTGCATAAAACGAGAGAGAGAGAGAGAGAGAGCGTGAAAGGGGAGGGAAAGAGAGAAAGACACGTACTAAACGATAAAACAATGGGAATGAAAGATGAAACAAATGCAGAAACAAATAAATCAATTTGAAAAACATTTTAATCGAAATGCATTACGCATTTATTTGTCACCGCATCGGTCCGTGATTACCATATGCGACCAAATCAACTGATAACATTCTTAAAAAAAGATTTCCGAGGTGTCAGCAATTAATTTTCAATAATGTAATTAATGTGTGCCTCATCATGCCGCAACAGATAATCTCTTTCGAAATTCCATTTTGGACCTTTTTTTCCATTTGGTTTGTCAACAAGCGGAGAGAAAATATATTCGATATATTCAAAGTTCAGGCTTGGTACAATGACAGGACAACGGCAGTCGATTCCAAATGCATAAAATATTCTGCGCATTTGATTGCAAATATATTCACTGAGTTCGAAGCAACGATTTTTATTATCAACAAAAATATTAATTCAATTCGCTTAATATCAACGCACACTTATTATCATTGTCGCTTTTTCCAATTCTTTTTATTTTTAAGTCACAGGTAGGCATCGAAAGACTGAAGAACTATAAGCTAACAAGGAAGTTATCACTATCATCCATCCACTGTGGCCACGATAATTTGTTAAATGGTAATTGATGTCTTAGTTTAGAATTCACACGATGAATGTAATTAATGCATTCGGGTCTGAATATATTCGAATATGTTGCCGCCTGTAGTGTGAGGCAATCAGGTGATAACGAAAGTTACAGAATTTCCTTCTTTTTTCATCATTTTCGATGAGGAGAAAAATTGCTTGAATTTCACCTTTACTGTTTCAAAAGTGCGTATCAAGAAAAAAAGACGTGAAAAAAGTATATTCAACGGTTATAAAGACATTTTTTCCTTCGGTGATGATACTTATCTGTCATCTGCTTTTTTTTTGTTTCAATTCAAACAACAAAGAGCGTAGCGAGAGAGAGAAGAAGACAGAGGTAGAGAAAGAGCCAACCAGGGAATACCGCAGTTCAATATCGTCAGTAGAGTACACACGAGCGCCCATCCATGTAAAATGTTTTGGGTTTGAGAAAAGCGAACGACGTGGAAAAAAGTGAAGGTATGTGCGATGGTATTAATTTTATAGATGTATAACACAAATTTCAAAAGATCAATTTTACTGATATCGATACATTTCGAGGGCACGTCTTCTTCGGTGTGTGTTTTTTTTTTGCTTCTCGCACATGCACTCACTGTGTGCGCGATAAATTATAGCAAGACGATAGATGCACATATACACGGTGCCGAAGAGAAAATGAGAAATAAAATCGACGAGAGCCAAAGAAAGAGTCAAAAGAAACTCTGAAACAACCACACGATAACACTCAAATCGGTTTTTTTTCGTCTCTCTCGCTTCTCTTAATTTTAAGTGCATGCACATCATTTTTTCTCTCGTCTTTTTTTTCGTTATGTACGATTGTTTGGTGTGTTTTTTTCTTCATCAACTGGTGGCCCATCATCAGTGTGAAATAAAAAACCCCAGAACAGACTATCGGTTCGAACATTTTTTTTTACGAATGGTCGTAAATTTAGTTAGTGGGTGACAAAAATGTCTCAACAATGTGTCGCCTACTGATAACGAGTGTGTGTGATAGATTCAAAGACTTTAAAACAAAAAAAAACCAATTCATAGTATAAGGTGAACGACGGACAAACACCAAGAACAAGATCGAAATGCATACAGATCGCACTTGGGCATCGCATAGAAGCCGAAAGTGCGTTTTTTTCGTCTACATTGATGTCTACATTTAATAATCATAAAAGTGATTCCATCGAAATTGGAAATTGACCCATCCTATGCGGCTGCATCGTTTGCGTTGACCACAGTGATTGAAACAGAAGAAGTGTTCAATTTCATGAACGAAGAACAACGAAAACAACAACAAAAACAAAAAATGAAAGCTAATTGAGAGACAGTTTTCCAATGACAACAACAAAACAAAGGAACGCGATAAAAGTCCCATAAAAAAAAGAGCAAAGAACACACACACCAAAACAAACAGATATAAATTCTTAATTTTTATGCCTTTTCTTTGTGGGTGTCTTTGAGTCAATTTTTAAAACTGATAGAAAATTACGGATGGTGTCATTTCATTTTATCCACTATTAAATGTGTTAATAAATTTTGCTGGCCTTTCCTAGGTGGTAAAGTCTCACTAATCGATGCGATCGATCAATGCTCTGCGCCGTAAATATGTCTGCTTCCATATAGAAACACAAATCGACGCATACGCATTTGACGCTGTTGCTGGTTATTCTCTGTTGGTTTTTTTTTCGCACAAATCGGGTTTTTTAATGTGTTACCATCTCTTTTTTTTGCTTTAATTTCTTAACTCGCACATTCACACCTTTTAAAACCAGTTGAAAAATGCCCAACGAATTCACATATCGGGTTTTTTTGGTGTTCAATTGACATAGCATCACGTACACGAATCGTTATGGTTTGCTTGAACACAATTGAGCAACAAAGAAACGACAAATAATAGCAATATTTTGACTCTATTTTGTCCCACTGTCAATCACGATACATTTCAGTAGCGTGTTTAAATACCATTTCCATTTTTATCTTCATCGTAATAAATACCAAAATTCTCTGAGGAATCCCATTTGAAGACAGCGACAGCATTAGTCATCCGATGCAACGAATTGATAAATCGCATACATCTGTACGCTGTGAGATGCTGAATGCACACAAAAAACAAAAATATTTCACATGAGTGTCACTTGTCTCTTCTCGGTGAATTATGTGGTGCCATATTCAATGGAATTTTTCCCACTTGTATATCGTTGTGTAAGATTATAATAGCTGATACAGTACCTGCTTATGGACTTCATCGACTGAAAAATGTCACACGAAATTTCGTTCAAAATATAAATGGAGAGAGAGAGCGAAAAAAAAACGTTTCAATAGATGTGTGTATATCCTTCACTTGCTTTCAACCATTCACTTGCTCTTTTATTCCATTTTGGAAACATAATTGAGACACAACGCATCTCTAATGTTATGAATGAATGAATAAATGGTGTCAACAAACACATCACGGATTCAGCCAATTTCCATGTTTGTCACATTTTAATTTATGAATGTCTTTCACATTTGAATCGCTCGAATTTGCAACTTTACCCGTGATTACGATCTCGAAAACTATGTTTCACAACGAGAGAAATCCACAACACAAAAACAGCGTTAAACATTTTAAACCATTTGTTTGTAATTTAGATCTAACCGATAAAGGGAGACATTGCCGAAAAACCAACACAACTACAATTTGCACTGAATACGTTCCTCTCGGAAAGAGAAACTAAATATGTTTATGTTCACCTCTACTCTTTAACAGTATTTGTGCATGTGTGTGCGTTTGTTTATTTTGGAAAGGCTTGGTTAAACTGAATGGAAACTGTTACTATGCATACAATGTACGAATACAATACTACACATCTATACTGTACAGTACAAACCCCTTTATGTAGGTAGTTGAATTTTGGCAAAAATGCTGTTGTCAACGGGCTACCATTGTTCACTTATACGACACTCCATATAACCCTATAAATGGCAACATATTCGCAAAGCCATTCCGTTCATATTTTTGCACTGCACTGAACTCTTTCGGGTTAAGGGTTTTACCTGCTGTCGTTTGGAAAAAGTAAAGCAAAGAACCCGATAAAAGATGAATAGGAAAGGATTCGACACAAACAATACGGCAATGAGAAACCCATTCACATGACAATTGGATAGCAATTAAAGTGTTAAAAGTTTATGGACTCGATGTAAATCATTGTATTACATCCGACAACAACAAAAAAAAACCAATTCCAAAAATTGAAAGGCATAGAACCAAGCTCTGCAATTAGAGGAAAGCAAGAGTTAAACAAATCATAAAAGTTCGTTGTGCATGATGAAAATGTCATTTAATCCTTTTACTTTTTATGGATGACATCCATCGTAAAACAATTAAAATGAGCGATTCTTGTACTTTTTTCGCAAAAAAATGCCTGTGTACGTGCTTGGAAGCGGTCATTTCACTGTGTTGCACTGCGAATTTTTGCCCTTTGCTTTGGCCAAACACATTTTCCACATTGACACAGCGAGCTCAACAGTGAATTGTAATTGGATTCTGGCCATTTAGGAAAGGATTATGGAAATGAAAATTAGTTTTAACTCTCCATTCAATTTAATTGTCTCAATGAATTTAATCTTGTTTGCATTTTTAAAAGGGTTAATTTTCATTTCGAGTCTTTAATTGTAGTTCCGTTTCGACTCCAAGAAATTGTTATGCTATGTACTTCTCTTTCTCTTCTTTTTATTTAAAGGTTCCAAACCAAATCATAAAATTCAACTTATAATTTTCTTATTTTATTTTCCTACAAAAATGCCAAGTGTACACAGTTTTATTCGTTCTTATAAATACCTAATCACTTCGGACCTTTTGACGTCGCTTTTCTTCAAGTTCTCGCAGATTTTAATTATCGTGGATGTTTTCCTTTCTTCCCTCGAATTGCAAGTGGACCCTCAAAACCGCTCAAAAAGACCGGCTAATCGTCGTAATAAATTATCAATTAATTTTCGCACACAATTAGCTCCTTTATACATTTACCTATCGTCTCCGGTCTCTTTTACTCTCTTGACTTGGTCGTCGACTTCGTATTACTTTCTCGTTGCTAATTTCGTTAATTTATTTTACTTAATTGTTACTTTTTTGACTACGTTGTCGAACATTTGTTTCGTTAGTCCTCTCAACGATCTTATTGAGTCGTCCGTCGTACACCAAGTGCCTTGCTCACGTCTTTTGACGTTTCGATGTGTCACTTCACCTTTCCACTCGTTTCATTTATGCGTGTGACTCTCAACTGTTATACTTGGCAACTCTTCATATTTACTTTGACCTTTTAAACTATTCTACTCATTACATCTCTCATTTTTTTTTTTATTTTCAATTAAAATCCATAACAAAATGTTTCCAAGAAATTTGCGGATGAAGTTTGTTAATTTCATTGGAGAAAGGAACTTGTGTCTATATAGAATTGATGGCTGTTAGATTTACATAGTATACTAATGTGTGATTGATGCGTTACAGTCAAACTCTCTTCCACAAAACTCGTTAATATAATCATTTACGTTGGAAAACACATGTTGAGATGCAAGAGCATTGAGTTAAAACACAAGAACATTATCAATTGACCCATGTGTAAATGAAGGTCAACGACGAAACGATGAATCACAGTATGATTCAAAATGCGTGAAAAATCAAAATATGTGCGTCTCAAGGCTCACCATCCATTAAACGAGCTCTGGAAATTTATTTTCTGTAGTATTGGTCAAACGACCATTCGGGGAGCCAAAATGAAAGTCAATGCTTTGATTTTCTGTTTCATACGAAAAATGTGAAGCGATGGTGTGTACAAAACACATTTTGAACCTTGAATTTTCGAAAACGAAACAGTATTCATCAACATGTATGTTTCCAAAAAATTATTAAAAACTTTATGCATTTATTGCACATACATAAATGTGTTCACTACCGAATACTACGAACGACACTCTTCTATTTAGAAAAAAGATTCGAGAGGGAAAAAAACATGCAAAACGAAAGCATTTGAACGAGTAACATTTCACTCTTCTTTTGAAGCCTTCTTCATCTTACTCCTTCAGTTTCTCCTTTTCGGGCTCAAGAAAAAGTCACTTTTGAACCTTTCATACCAATCTAACGTACAATCATTCTCGTTGCAAACAATGAATGACATATACCTTAGTATATACATAAAATTACTTTATTGCACAAATTAATAAATAGTTTTATTTGGGCTAGTTGTATTCGCAAAATTGTAAATTTTCTCTCTCTTTACCTCTCTTCTCTTTCTTTTTCTTACTCTTTCTACTGCTCTATAGAAACAGCTCTGTCTGTTTCTCTCTATTGCGCTTCCCGCTTTCGTACATAGAAGAAAGACAAACAAGAAGCAATGTATGTTGGAAGGGACCAAAGACAATTCGGTGACAATAAACTTCTATAACTGGTAACTATATATTTGAGAAGGCCTTATAAATCTGTTCAAAGATGTACACTCATGCAAAATTATGAAAGAGAAATTGGAATGCTTTATTGCTTTATACAGTGATTCGTGACAAACCAAATAACAAAAAGAAAAACAAACAACTGTAACATTGCAGAAATGGTATGCCACTAGCAATGTTCGTTATTGTTATTGCACCATGTCCATGTACACATATGAGTCTCATTCCGTATGCTGAACAGACTCTCAATTTGAATACGAATGTAAAAATGTCAATCCATAAGCAGACAAGGCGCAATTTCCATCTGTGGCATCATGGTATTTTTCTCAGCTGATTCGTCATGGACATGCTCAAAATCAATACAACATGAATCTTCATATTTTATCATACAGAAATTACAAAAGATATTTCATGTATCATTGTATTCAATGAAGAAGTGCGTCTTCATCATTCAAAAGTTGTGAAAAATCAGACATTGAAAATTGACTGGTGCAAAGTCACCTGTACAACGATATTCTCTCGTTTACCTTTTTGTGAACATTTTTTTTCTTTTATTAAAATGACGTATCAGACGTACCGAAGCAAAAAAAAAACATTGTGATGAAGACGCAATTGGAAGAGGTGAAAAGGAAATGCGAAAAGCAAATTATATGGTTTACACAATTTCAAAATAAACGCTTCGAATCTCTCGGTTTGGTGGAACAATGGAATGCATCAGTGAAAAATGCCCTTCTCAATCAAGGATAAAACGAAAATCATTTAAATAAAGGCCTTTTATATGCGTTTGCCATAATCAATTATATGCAGCAGAGAAGAGAGCAGAAAAAAAACGCCACGCAAATCGCGATCGATATTGTACATCATGCTATGACAAACAAAAAAATAATCATGCGTTCGGTGCAATATTGGTGAATTTGGGGTGAAGAACAGGTTTATGCGAAACCATAACTTCCACATTCTTTTGCGTACGAATATTTCGATTAATGATTATTTGCCGAAATTTATTACGAAATGAGCAACACACAATAACGTGGGAGAAAAGAAACCGAAATATAATGGAATCGTTGGTGCATTTGGCCAGCCAACATTCTTATCAAAATAAATATATTATCGCACCGAACGCACACAGACACACACAGCAATAATGAACAGCAATCGATGGGTTCGATGCGTGGTATTTTCATCATTTTTTCGTTCTCGTATAATTTGATTTACAATTCACTAGACAGACGGAAGATGTGGCGGTTTCTCTTGAATTTGTTGTATTTAAATACAATTTTTAAAAATGCTTCATTTTACGTAAAATCGCAAAATCGACTGCATCAAAATGAAAAAGATACAGAATTTTATTAATTGCACTTATAAAATGGCCAGAGGGAGAATTCACATAATTAAAGCGCAATCAGACTGAAAATGTTACACCGAAAATGTTACGCATTTTTTTTGCTTCTTATCTCGGTTACGAACGCAATGAATCGATTTACTAAAAAAAAACGTTTCGAACTCGGCTTGATTCGTATCAAACTCGTTTTATTCGTTTCACATGTTCATTTAGTAAAAGTTATGGCAATAGCGCCAATTTGTCGAAAAGTGTGTCCAAATAGATAATTATTAAGCGAAACTTCCTCACCCGTTCGGGTTCACTCAATTCGACATTAGCTTAAACATACACTCATGAAGCCATGTTCTTGTGGCCAGAAAACGACAAAGATTTTACACAATTCATTCCGTCAAAATGAGCGAATGTGTGCGCGCGCGCTCGTTCGCGGTCCACAATAATAATGAGAAAAATGCATAGGCAAATAAAATGCAACGCGCACCGCATGCAAGGCCTAATAATAAAAGAGAGAATTTAGAAGTCAGTGCTTGCGAAATTGTGTCTACAGGCGTTTTTGTGCCTCGGTTGTGTTGTGTGCTTTTTTTTCGTTACTTCTTAAATGCACGTTGGCTTGCCTGAATTGTTTCTTTTTTTTATTGCAGGTCACAGGTCATAAATACAAGACTGCACATTTATTCCACGCTCTGGTCGCGCTTGCTGAATGTTTCACAAGAATTGTCTGTGTGCAAAGCGCACACTCAATGAAATCTCTTTTTTGTTGGTTTCGGTACAGAGATCGACCAATACAAGGTGCCCATTTAAGCCGATAGCAAAACACTGACAAACCAAACATTTTCACATTGTTTTCATTGTAGCGTATTGCAATGAGACACCCTATTCATTTTTATTACATTGCGGCATTAAAACTGCATTGTGTGCGCTGCTCTTTTTTTCATTTTTGTGCGGGTGTTCGATTTATGTTTGGTTAAATGAACGCGCTGTTTAAATCCGTGGGAAATGACGTGTGCCCGCAAGCGTGTGCCGACCAATAAGCATCACCAGTCAAGTAAAGTACAATGAAAAAAAAATGGAAAAAGTCACAAAGAAAAACAACAGCACACAATATACAAAAACAATGTGAACAAATCTTATAATTTAAACATATCAAAAATGTACTTGTGCTTTTCTGCCTTTGCAATATCGTTTTGGCGAATGTGGTTGTCTGTGTTCTTTTCTCTTGTTGTTCAGTGCATTTCACTTAATTTTCTTCTTTTGCTGAGTTCTTTTGTTGATGGAACATGTACTGTTTGAAATGAAAACTTGCTGCAACGACTGATTATTCATGTGTTTTTACAAGAATTTGGAATTTTAAAATTGTATTGGTTTTGCCGATGAATTGTCACAAAATGTCAATTTCAGTCCGTTCATCCGTGATATGAGTTCTAATTAATATTTTGTTTTCAACGAAAGATGGTATCTCATTGACGGAGTCCCTTAATTTGAGTATTCGATCGCTTGTTCTTGTCAATCGATGCAAAATCAATCGGCGACCCAAAATGTATCAACGATTGAAATAAACTTTGATATTCATCAATGTCAATATCGGCTGTTATACACGGTGCACATTCTACCTACAGCAATTCATTTTATCGCTGATTTTGAATGATGATCATTTTTATCCGAATTGACTGTTCTCATATATGAACTACGATTTATTAAAACGGAATTAAAAGATAGAGATCGCGTGTCGTTTTCATATGCAATTGTGACTACAAAACTCGAAGACGATTCGCAACATCGTCCGATATTATTGTTATTTTGCATGTTTTGTATGAGACATTGTTTCCGCTTGATAAAATTAAAAATATAAGGAAATTAAAACATTTCGATTCTCTCCCATAAATTTTAGAAAATGAAGAGAGGAAAAAATGAATCAAAACTTTGAACACACACCACGGCGAAAAAAAATATCCACCGACGAAATTAAGTTCTGTCTTTCAAAATGTTTACAATACACAATGAGCGGAAGGGAAAAAGAGTTCACAAGTTCATTCATTCAAGAAAGTGATTGCGAATTCGATGCGATTGAAAAAAAAAACACAGAGCACAACGGGAAAAAAACGAGTGAGCGAGAAGAATGTGCCGGTTCCTTTCAAGATTTGCCCCGTCTATACCATTCGAAGTTGGTCTTTTCGAGACACAAAACACTTGCTTTGCCGCCTCGATTTATTAATATCCATAACACTGAATATGTGCGTGCGTGCAAGCGCGCCCGCGCACCCATTCACTCGCTTGCATCCAAACGAACACACAAACTCAACAATAAACACTAGTACAATATACTTATCGTCTCCTTTTGTCTCTACGCGACCAAACAATTTTCTAGAGATGATTGTTTTGCTCGCTGTACCAGCGAGATGTGAACAATATCTGACAAAAACTATTATTCATCACTAATCTGTTGGAAAAGGAGTGCAATAAATTTACAGGTTTGTTTTATGGTCTACTTAAATATTGCTAATAAATATGAATTACGACAATGTTCGCGTTTGAGCTCCTTTTACTTACTCTTGGGCCATAGAATTTGATCGGCGCCAACATTAAAGTTATCGATTTCAATGGCCACATATACAAAATGGCTGTGAGCAATGTTGGCAATTCATGTGGAGCGGCAGGACTTTTTGCGGCTGATCAAAATAGAAAGAGCTGGAATTGAATGTGAATTAATTTTCCTGTCACATTTATGAAATAATAGTTGTTTGATACACAAACACACACACATGAGAAAAAAAACTTTTAAAATTCGCCATAAAACAACCGAATTGTTTTGAATTATGATTGCGTCTTATTTTGTTGCATATACAAATGGATTTCATTGCCATTTCTTCAAAGAAACAAACATAAACGAATTTCATGAAACTGAAACTGTCTCTCGCAGCTCTTTTCACATTCAATGGAAACATGCATCGAAATTGAAATGCAATTTGCGTTAAATAGTTGCAAAATAAGAACATCATCATCCAGACATTTTTATGGCTCAGTTCTCAGACTGTTCACTAAATCAAAGGATTCCGCAGCCAACAATTCCTATTGCCAACACCATGTTCAATGGTGTATTTAGTACGAAAGAGTAAAAAAAAAGCGTCGAGATTCCGCGTGTAGTTCTGGAAATGAAGTTCTTTTAAAAGAGTGCCATTGAAAACGTTCCGAAAATCAAAGAGTACATATTTCAATACACGAGTCGTTTGTGTTTTTTTTTTACTTCGTACATTATGCTTATTTGTTCATTAGCCGAGAGAGTGTGTGTGCGCGCAAATGGCTATTGTGTGGTTTGGCATGGACGGGCGCGCGTTGCAAAGCAAATGATAATGATAAGTTATTTTAAAAGTTTAATAATAATTTTGTACGCATATATATTTTATGAAATACTTAACACTAAACAATTGGAAAAGTATGAGCTGTTTTGTTATCTTCTTAACAAGGTTGTACAAATGCGCATTTTTAACGAAACCGAAAGTTTAAATGATCGCTGATGTAATGTGAGCACCGCGGCACTGATCATGGTAATATAATTTGTGATAAATGGACATGTAATGTTTGAACAAAGTAATACATCTTCGCTAAATCACGTTTGTTATCGATGTGATGGTGGTGGTGGTGGTGCTTGGTTCTTTTTTTCGCTTAAAAAATCGACAAAACTCAATTATATGAAGGTAGCACACAATTCCGAAAGGATATTTTTCGGTATACATTTCCTGATGTCCGACTCAGTTGTTTTTATGGTTCGATGTATGTGTGTGTGTGTGTGTGTGTGTGTGTTGGTGTGCGTGTGCGAGTGTTTGCATTGTAAAATGTGCCGCACTAAATCACACGCAGATGCAAGTTCAATATATTCTTTGAAGTTTGAATAAACATCGGTATAATCTGTCCGTCCACACCAATTCCATGCGAAACAAAGTGACGACGGCAAAGACACACAATTTAAACGCCACATTGATATGAACGGTTTTTCCTTCTCGTCTCTTCCTCTTCTTCTTCAATATGTTTTTCGCTTAATTAAACTGTGAAGTTTATGTACGAAATAACTTTATGATTATAATTTAGCCAGCAGAAAGGAAATCGTTTTCAACGCAAGAAAATTTTCTCTTGCACTACTGTGGGAAGATTATCTTCGACACACCGTCAAAAAACCACAAAGTTATAGTGGCAACAATAAAGTAGCTATAAAAAAAAAATTGTGTTGTGCAAGGAACTCTTGAAACGGAGACAAAGAGAGAAATAACAAAAAAAATTCTAGCTCAATAGAGCGACTCAATGGTTTTAAGATCTATAGTCGAACATATATCATTAAGGATAAATAGTTAATCAGAAATATCATATATTTAGAGATTAATAATAACATAGGTTTAGAATGATTTTTATTTCTATCTAAATATTCTAAAACATTAAGGAGTGAACCAAAAAAAAAATGCTCATAATCGGCCACAACAAATAACAATGATAGTTTGGTAGCGGTAATCGTGTCGATTGTGGTTGAATGAGAGATTCGAAATTGGTGAGAGACCCCAAATAGCAGCAACAACCAAAAAAAAAAGTCCGAGGCAGCAATACCTGCATTTCAGTAATATATTTAATGTGATATTTTGACCTCTTTTGATTTTTCCAAGATGTTATTATTGAATACCTATATTTAAGGCGGAGGTAGACATTGAGAGATGTTGCTTATGATATTTTTCGAGAGTTGTTGCATTTTTTTCTCCTTTCGCTTGATTGTTTGGAACATTACTCGATTGATGTTGTCCGGGCCAACGAATGTGTTCAGCAATCTCTCACTCATTAGGTCGTTAAAACTACAAAGAAACAAAAGTTTCTTTAAATTCAAGCACTTTTTTGTTCCAACATTTTATCTGGTGAACGTTTGATCACCACTGCCAAATCTATAATTATGAAGATTATTTTTTGTTTTCGATCCATAAGTTTGTGGTCGCTTAGCTACCGAAGTCATATTTGAATAGAATATTTTTCATTTTTTTTTCTCTATCTTTTGAGATTATATATTGGTTTTCGGCTCGGGACCAAATCAACGCTGAACACATTCCGGCGTTGATTTTCCACATTCGATTCAGGCAGAAAGAGAGAAGCCCAACGAATTGATTTAATTGGCTTCTGTAGATGAATCTCAACCAATTTTATACAGCAGGTCAACGATATTTCGAAATTTGGGTGTTTTTGTGCAACAAAAAAAAAAAAAAAAAACAAATCTAATGGATATCAGCGGTTGCATCTTTTATATATATATATTTGGCAGATATTCTTGCGGCTGTACATTTCGATGCCACAAGTTTTATGGTCGGTAAAATGGCCATTTCGCTTAATAACTTTGAATGATTTTCGCACTTCACATTTATTTAGGACGAGCAAAAGGAATGAAAAAGGTTACCTCTATTTTTGCATCAATATATTATGACTCTTATGGTTTGATCCCAAACGTTTAGGCCGGTACGATTGTTTCACTCCATTTGACAAGTGTATATGATTGCTGTTTTCAGCATTTTTGAATTACATTTAAAATGAATAAAAAAAAATGAAACTCGATTTCCTTTTGCAGAGCGGATAACATGTTTCTATTCATATTTAAAGAATTTTTTATATGAAATTTTCACCACGTTGGTGTCTGAATCAAATGTCTTGGAAAAGGATGTACGTACAGCAATGCTGGTGTATGATCGGCACGCAAATATGTCGGTTATGGCAATCAATCAAGTCAACCTATAAATTTTATATGCATTTTTGTGTGCGCCAAGCGCCGAATTATCCATATGAAGAGTGAAAAAAAAATATTGTATTTCCTTTGAAAAACCACGCGGCAATTTATTGTTCGCGTAATTGTGAATGAATATAATCGGATCAGGAAAAACGAGCACCAAACGGAATTCATTGTGTGATTTATCGCAGTAAATCAAAGCCAGAGATTTTCGTTCAAAAGGAATTCCAACATAAATACATATGTGCACCGCGAGAAAGAGAGAGAGAGAGACTTAAGAATTGGCATGAGTTTGTGGTGTGATGCGCATACCGCAGAATGCAGTGCTATATCAAAATTGACGTTTTCGATTCAAAAGACAAATTATAATTTAAACTAGTTTAAATTGATCGAAATGCATCGTCATTGGTTTAAGTTGGTCGTAACGAGAGTCGAGAGAATTCACCGTGCTTTTTTCTTTCGACATTTGGAAATTATGATGCAGGTTTGATGCTATTCCATTTAATTAAGGCTTTTTAGGTTAAGACTCCAAAACCATCGATTAACTCCACGCAACGGCAATTCTCTCTCTTTCTCTCCCACTGTTTCAATCTCGTTCTGAATCGCGCATCAATGGTGTGACTTTGTTTTCATCGTACATTTCCTAAAATATTCTTCAGTCGCATAGCTATTATTAAGTATTTATATTAAAACGGTGATTTAAAGCAATTCAACGATTGATTATAGACATAAGTGAAAAAGGATAAAGTCAACAGTGCAATCAAAATAAAACCAAAAAGGTTGGCATCACTCAATTCGTTTAGTTCTTTTTTTTTTGTGGCCGTTGTTGTTTCAAGCACCGTAGACATAGATCGTCGTCGTAATACAGGTCGTTCTATTTTATTATTTTTTTTCGTTGTTTTTTTATTTTTGCTTGGTTGCGGTTCGTATGAACTTTACCGAAAATCGTGGTTATTCCAGTTTGGTAATCAGAATCGTTTTTAGATAGAATGATGTGTTATGTAGCATTGAGAAATGTTGAAAAGAAACGATTTTTTGGTCGTAATTACATAGTGAGTTAATTCGAAACAGAAAAAAAACTGTCCAATATTGTGATTGATAGTTTGGTTTGTCCGTTTTTCAGTGTTCAGCCGATTTGACTGAAATCGAGTCAAATTCATTCGGCTAAGCTTTCTATTTCCCTTTTCTCTCTCTCTATTTTTCTCTCTTTCCGCGGCTCGCGATGAGATTAAATCGAATTTCGTTGATTGGTGAATCCACACCAAACAAACCAAGTCAATGTGGCTCTCGATTTTCATGATTTGACTTTCGATTCAAATTGGCACACCAACGATTATATCTATTTGCACACAATCCAAGAACCAGATCACCGATTTCGTTGTTTTCCCAGCCAATTACGATGTTTGCCATATATAATACAATGTTTTGTTTCGCCATTTCGGAAACTCACAATCACTGCTGTAACCGCCCGTAATTGGTTCAATCAAGCAATCGATCTGTCAATCGTTAGCTGGCAATCAATGAATCCAAAACTACAATTAACCGACGAAAATTGCACTCGCAAATATCACTTAAGCTGATCAATTTGCATTCGGATACACAAAAAGGCACACAAGTAATTGCTATGCTGCGCAAGAGAGTACATTGTTGTTTGCTATAATATCTTGAAATCAATGGAAAAAAGGCGAAGAGCGAAAACATTGGAAATAGATATAACACAACTGAATATAAAAAAGCAAGATAATTCCAAGTAAATTTGAAAGGAGAAAATTTATTATTCATTTTTTTAATGTTTATGAAAGTATATTTTCGGGTGAAAGAGACACACATACACTTGAGGTGTCCATTTAATGTGTGCAACAAAATACGGTTGAATGAAATTCAAATGTTTATTTTTACACAACTATTTATCATAATTGTAGTATTCAATTTACACAGGTTACGATGAAAAGGTGAGCGATTTAATCATAGCTCGATCGAAAATAGGGTTCATTGAAAAACAATAAGACAAACTTAAAAATCAACAAAAGATGGCTATTAAAAAGCATTTTGATGGAACAACGATTGAAAGTGGCGAAGTTGAGACAACATAAAACGGTAATGACAATGCTTTGGAATAAGTTAGCAGCCATGTGTAAAGAAAGCACTTTATTGTTGAATTAAATACACTGAAATTATTTACAATAATTTTATGTGCAGTTGTATTTGATTCCGTAAGTGTACAATCGAATGCTGAAAAGCTGCAATCAACAATAATATTCATTCTATGATGTGAAATTAGTATTTAGTATAGTTGTGAGCGTGTATGATTGCCAAGACTTATTACGTTTCAGCTTCTAGCAAGTAATAAATTGATAGTGGCCAAATTAAAAGAAACCACTATACTCAAATCGAGCGCGTTGTTTGTATACAAATGGATAAATAATTGAAAAATAATTGATATTTTGCGATGTAATTGTATGGAGCACAAATCATATTTATGCATATTTGGACAATTCACCGTTTTAACTCGTTCCGCATTTACATGTTGAGTGACCCGGATCCACTTCAGAATCAATGTTGGCCACCCTTCAAACGAACCGTTGTAGAGAAAACAAATAGCTGCAAAGAAAAGAATCAACATACGCTCCAATGGCATGCTACAAAGTCCGTTTGTGAAGTGATTTAATCAAAACAAATGTGTGTATTTCGTATTTTTTGAATGTATGGTAACTCAGTTTATTCAATAATAAATATTTGATGTAATTTTTGTTTGTACATTTATGCGTTTTGGATACAATGAAATACGTCGGGACAATTGGAGAACTTTGAAACTAATTTACTAATATAGATTTATACATTTTTATTTATTTATAATAGATCTCGTTTTCTCTTAAACATACTAAAATTTTAAATTTATTTATTCTTTTAATTTTCTTCTTCATTTTCATTTATTTACAATACTTAATACGACATAGCGAATACGAAGAAACTAAAAAATTATCATAACAAATAATAGATATTGTTTGCTGTTTGTGTAATTTAATTCAAAATAAATTTGTATCAGTCTTCAGAATGTTTACCAGCTTTGGTTATCGGTTTGTGTTTTTTTGCTTTGAAACAATAGTAATACAAAGGTTAACGTTGCATTATTTCGTCTATTGTGAATCCTCTTTTTGGTTTTAGATTGCTGGTTGATGGTGTATCGGTGATGAGTTTCTGCGTTAAATCAAGCGCCGGATCGGCTGTTGGCCGTAGTGATTTTGTGTTTGGCATTGATTTAAGTGCGGCTTCTGTGTCGGCGTGTGTATGACGTTGCATGTGTGTTTTCAGCGCTGACCGTTGTGTGAATGTTTGCTGACAAACTGGACATTTGATGCCATTGTCTTCGGAGTGTGTTGCACGATGAACGGCCAGCGTTCGCGATTGACAGAAACCTTTGCCGCATTCCTTGCATTTGAATGGCTTGTCCTTTGAGTGAATGTATTTGTGATCACGTAAATGGTCTTGTCGTCTGAAGGCTTTGCCGCACAAATCACAGGGGAATGGCCGTTCATTGGTGTGTGTACGTTCGTGGATTTGTAAATTGTAACTTTTGCTGAATACTCGATTACAGAAACGGCAAATGAATTGTTTCTTCGGTCGTTTTCCATTTGGGCCGACCATCTTAACGGGACCCATTCGGATGGGTGCTTGTTGTGGCACACGTTGACCTGCACGGTGTCCCATTTGCTGTTGTTGTTGCTGCTGTTGATGGAACGCCACCTTACGAATCCATTGGTCCATCAAGGGGTTGGCAGAGTGATTTGGCATGACCGGATACAGTTGAGTGTAGCTTTGCATATTCAACGGCGACGATTGTGATTGTAACCACAAACGATGTTGTTGCTGATGGTGTGCATTTAAAGCGGACATCTGATGGTGCAATGGATTGAATGCTGCTGGTGGTACTTGACTTTCGTGTTCATGTTTTATTTGCATCATATGGTATTGGGATGTTTGTTGTCGGAACAGTTCCATTTCGTATAATTGTTGCTGACGGGCAATATCAGCCAATGTTGGTTTGTCTTCGATCGGTGTGTGTGGTGGTGTTAGCATTGGTGAAATACTTGAAGATCGCTCTTGTTTTAAATTTATTTCCAAAGCAGACGAAAAATCTATACGAAAAAGAAAAAAAAATTGAAAAAAAAATTAGTTAAAGTGGAAAAATACATGTGCCCATTGAAATGTAATTAAAATGACCACCCGAAAATCATTTCCGCAAAACTGATGTTTTTGAAAGAGAAATATGTGAATAGAAAACCCGTTGCACAAAATGAGACAAAAAATTTGGGAAACAGCATTTTTGTGTCATTGTTGTGTTCAAGGCGGTTGACATGTTTTGTGTTGTGTGTTTTGAATTTCAAAAATTCGTTCGAAATTTGTGTGTTTCTTTTCACTCGTGCACAAAAGCAACATACAGTGTGTGTGCAAGAATATGCAAAACCATTAAAAAAACTACATATTGAAAACGAAGAATAATATCGAGAAAAAGGACGTAGCCGCGTGTGGGTGACTTGTGCACAGCTTGAAACACAGCAGGCCGAATGATATACACGCATTTGTTACATTTACGGCATAAGTTCAGTTTTTTTAAATGCACACACAGATACGAACATACATACGTACACATTCGTCGCTTGCACATTGGCAAAATACTTATATATTTTTTCGAATGACGACAAAAACAAAAGACGAAACGATGCAATCTTTTATGGGTTTTTGTTCTTTGAGAAACAAAAAAAAAATCTTTAGAAAAAAAGACGGCGAGAAGAACAAGAGCATTTTCAAAGCAATTTACTTTCATTTGTTGAGTAAATAAAATTTGGTAAGCGTATTGTGCTTTTTTCATTTTTTGTGTCAAACGAATTCGATTCGCTTTGTTTTGCAAAAGGATCAAAAATAAAAAAAAAATGCCAACCACTAAAAACGGCATAGATCAAAACACACACCTGCTTGACTCCTGGTTTGAATATCGTCTACGCTTATTTCACTGCATGAAGAAGTTGACGACATTGTACAATGCTCCAAGAACTTTTTCACAAAACTTTGATCGCACTTTGAAACTAACGTTACGTTTCTGTTCCCTTTTTTTAAGTTAACTTGACGGAAAGAAACAACTTTTTTTTTATTTTGTACTGAATTAGACGAAGAAAAAAAATTCACTTTGAGAAGAAATTGGTGAAAATCTTTTGCTTTTTCTCAATTTTGATTTAAAAAGTACACTTTTCGTTGATGTGAAAATTCGAAGAGTTGAAAAAAATATATATAAATTGTATGGAAGAGAGGTGTTTGAGAGCGATGTGTTTGGTATCGATGTTTCTTGTTCCAGTGTAGGATAGAATTTGAAAAAAATTATTTTAATGATAGTTCGCTCTACTCTAGGTGCTTAGACGACTAATTGTCGATCCCAACTGATTTGCTACTAACGAAAATTGCTTCCAAAGAAGTCATGCACTGCCTCACGAAAATGTACGGCTGCCGAACCGACAAAAAAAAAGAAAAGAAAAAAAGAGAACTAACTAAAAACACACAAATACACACACGGTGTGAATTGTGCACGAAACGAACGCAACGAATGAATGTAGCGAAGAGAATGAATGTGAGATGAAAAGAGGGAAAGAAGGCAAAACAAGCAACAAGAAAACAAAGAGACACACACACATAGATTCATTGGTGGGGATTTGTCACCGCCTACTTATATGTCGGCTCATATTTTCGATTGGATGAATGATTGCTGTTGTTCACGTTCGAAACGGCACTCGGTTGGTTCGTGAACAATGTACAGGTTTAGAAGCAAGTGACGCGTGCTATAATTACTGCAACCAAACGTAACAATCAAAAAGAAAACAACAACCGTTGCTCTTCTTCATTTTTATTTGATTAACGTCTATATACTGAGCGTGAGATAGAGAGGGAGCGATAAAGAGAATCGAATGGCAAAGGGTGATGGAAAATCGAGGGGTCGAAATTTTATTTGTGCAAAGAATAAATAAATAGAGATAGAAAAAACTGTCAACAGCAATCAATTGGTGAATAGGAAGTGAATACTTTCGTCGGCAATTGCGTTGAAAGCCAACAATGTTTCCGTGTTGATTGGCTTTGTTTTGGGATTTAGGCAGGCCGAAAAACCTTTTCACATATGTCCAGGCTGGGAAATTGCGTTTTTTTTATAATCCGTGTTTTTAAGACCGTTTGGCATAGGTAAGGTTTTTATCATCAGGAACATGCGGCGAAAACTAGCCTCAAACATGATTATTTTTTCCGCATTAAGAAATAAAAATAAATCTATAAAAAAACATATGGTGCTCATGTGGTTCCAAATTTCACTGGACTAACTAACCAAAAGTATCTGGTCAACAAACAACGTTTTGTACAATTTCGACCGAATAATGAACCAAAGTTCAGGTAAGGAATGAAATGGTCGGTATTCTTTTAATAAGAGAAAATGCACGGCTGGAGAAAGCATTTAATATCATTTAACACACGAAAAAGAAAATGAACAATTTTTGATCGATGGCCCAATAATTATTGGAATGAAAGGAACAGTTTTTCTTTATGATATTTGTTGATTTATTTTAATTTTCCTATTGTTTCCGAAAACTGTTCAACATTTATTTATTTGTTAGTTAAAAAGTCATGAGCGAAGAGAAAACGGTAACTTTGTTCAATCCACCGAACATCAGGCACACAATTCACCAAACATTTTTACCGCTTTTAATTTGATGAGTTATTGTTTTGAAATTGAGTTCGGTTGCGTGCGGTTGCGTGCTCTGTTCGGCTACTCTATTTTGTGAAATAAGTAGTTCTATCTATTATTTGTGGCCATCGTCAAATTAATTTATGTACTTTTGATTTTGAAATGAACGTTACACGCCATGCAACGATTTGAAAGCATCGCTTTCAGGTAACATTTCCTTTTTTCACTTCGTTTCAACTTTCATTGGCAGGCGGCCTTTTTATTTAGTTATCATAAAACCTGCATAAAAAAATAGGCACTCACCTCATCCGGCAAAAAAATTACGAAAAATAAACAGAACATTTTCACATGTTAACCTTAAACCTACTTGAGCAAAGACTTTTGTTGATTGCGCAATTTATATTTGATCCAAAATGTTTCTTTTATTTCTATGTTATATTTACAATGCTTAACTCTACAACTACACAAAAAACTTAAAATGATTCTAATGGCATATATTAGTATGGATAGTTTGTTGTGTATTTCATTAAATAAATATATCAGTCTTCAGTTTTGCTTAAAACTATTGGTTTGAAAATTTATCGTTGCATTATTTCGTCTATTGTAAAACCTCGTTTCAGTTTTACGCTGCTATTTGATGGCGTTTCGGTTTCCATAATATTGTATACTAAATCAAGATCAGAAGCGGCTATTGTTTTCATCGATTTTGGTGCAGCTTCTGTGTCGGCATGTGTGCTACTTTGAATGTTCTCTATTGATTCCGATTGCTGTCTGAGAATTTGTTGGCAAGCTATGCCATTGTCTTCGGAGTGTGTTGCACGATGAACCGCCAGCGTTCGCGATTGGCAGAAACTTTTGCCACAATCGTTGCATTTGAATGGCTTGTCCTTCGAGTGAATGTGTTTGTGATCACGTAAATGGTCTTTTCTTCTGAAGGCTTTGCCACAAATATCGCACGGAAATGGTCTTTCATTGGTATGTGTTAGTTCATGGATTTTCAGGTTCCAAGTCTTGCTGAACTCACGATTACAGAAACGGCAAATGAATTGTTTCTTCGGTCGTTTTCCATTCGGGCCGACCATCTTAACGGGGCCCATTCGGATAGGTGCTTGTTGTGGCATACGGCGGTCGGCGTGATGTGCAATTTGCTGTTGTTGCTGCTGCTGATGGAACGCCACCTTACGAATCCATTGGTCCATCATACCAGAATGATTTGGCATTACAGGATATACGTGCGTGAAACTTTGCACATTCATTGGTGATTGCGCTTGTGATTGCAACCACAAATGATGTTGTTGCTGGTGATGCATACTTAGAGCAGACAATTGATGGTGTAATGGGTTGAATGCCACTGGTTGCAATGGTTGCTGTCTTAAAAGTTCCATTTTGTAGGGTGATATTGGTGATATTGGAAAATGTTGGTTTTTCTTTTAACGGCGATGGAGAAATACTTGAAGACCACTTTTTGATTCGATATTATTTACCAAGCAGACGAAAAATCTGTACAAAAGAAAAAAAAATTAGTTAGTTAGAGTGGAAATGCTAAATAGTTTTAAAACCCATTGTAGAAAGTGGGACAACAAAATGAAAAACAGTGAAGAAAAATATATGTTTTCTGTGCATCGTCAAATGTATTTATGTCGCACACCATTTTATAATAAACGTTTCTTTATTTCTATTTCAACTTTCATTAAGAACTTCAGTTTATCACAAAACAAGCAAATCTGTCACTTCATCAATAAAAAAATCCAGAAAACATTTGAGAAAAATAAATGAACACAATGATTTTCACGTGTGAAACGTACCATCAGTAATATTTGGTCAAAAAATCCGTTTATTTGTAAATTTTTAATGATTTTAACTTAGATTTGGATGGGTATTCTCAAAAAAATCACTTTTTATAATTGTTGAAATGAACTTAATCAAAAATGCACAGATTGAAATGTTTTTTTCGTTTTCAGGAGCTAAACAGGAGATATCACTTTCTTGTTTCGCGTTTGACGATCAACTGTGAACTACTGTTTTCATTTTCAATATGAGTACGATGTCAACTTTCGGCAGCGATCCTTTGAACACAAAAAACATCACAAAATGTCACATTCACATCTTTCTTTTCACATTTTCAATATGGAAATCATAAAGTAATAAAACATTTCAATTTCTCTTTCGTTCATTTTTACACTTTCGCTTTGAGCAGATACATACGGCATTTTCAAATCTTGTTACCAGATATGACAGTTTATTGTCATCCAATTGTCTTGTGTCCCTTCCATTGCATTTTTCTTTCTCTATCTCGATGAATTTTAAAGCAGGAGAAAGAGAGTGAATTCACTTTTGCAAATACAATGAGCCCAAATAAAACTATTTATTAATTTGTGCAATAAAGTAATTTTGTTTACATCCTACTAAAGTACTATATGTCAGCCATTGTTCTCTGTATGTGTGTGTGTGTGTCTTTTGCCTGTACATCTAAAGTTTCGGAAGCGACTTTGAAATGGGCCCGAAAAGGAGAAACTGAAGGAGTAAGATGAAGAAGGCTTCAAAAGAAGGCTGAAATATTACTCGTTCAAATGCTTTCGTTTTGCATGTATTTTTCTTGCTTTTTGAGTCTTTCTCTACTGTAAAATAGAAGAGTGTTATTCGGGGTATTCGGTAGTGAACACGTACATAAAACGTGCAATAAATTCATAAAGTTTTTAATAATTTTTTGGAAAAACTGATGTCCGAGTGACGATTCTTTGAATGAGTTTAGCGTTTGTTAAAATTTTCAACTTCAACTGAATGTTCTAAATGTCTTAAAATTCAATGGTATATGGAACCAATAATCACTGCACACTCTCTTCCGATCTCACTCGTTTTCGTTTTGTTAATTAGTATTTCAAGGTCCAAGCACTTTTTCTACCATCGTTTCACATTTTTCGTTATGGAAAAATCAAGACATCGACTTTCGTTTGGCTCCTGAAGCAATACTACAGAAAGCAAAAATTCAGCTCACCTAATTTACACATATGGATTTGAGCCTTGAAACGCACATTTTTTTGATTTTTCACGCATTCTCGATCATACTGTGATTGAACATTTGAACGGTGACCTTCATTTATACATGGGTCAATCGATGATGTTCTGATGGTTTTCTCAACGTTTTCACATTGAAAATTTTAAAGTGAATAATTGCATTAACGAGTGTTTTTTTTGAAGAGACTATGACTATGGCACATCAATCACATTCAATTTTCAATTTTACTGTATACAGTAGAAAGTTATATAGAAACCTATTAATCTTTTATTTGTAAAACTTTGAAAATTACTGCGTATAATTTTCATTCTTCTGCCCAATTAAATGAACAAATTCAACAATTCGATTGAATTCGTTTTAAGTCTTCAATGAAATGTTTATTCGCAAATTTCTAAGAAAAACTCAACAAAAAAAGTGTGCGCGAGACTTCCGACGAGAACGGAACTACAATTCAAGACTCGAAATGAAAATTAACCCTTTTGAAAATGCAAACAAGATTAAATTCATTGAGACAATTAAATTGAATGGAGAGTTAAAACTAATATTCATTTCCATAATCCTTTCCTAAATGGCCAGAATCCAATTTTTTTTTACCAGTATACGCTGTGCAAAATTTAAAGGTTGAAAAATATGCATTGACCAAGCAATGGGCAAAATTCATCAGAGTTTTCTGCAGAAGATCGATGAAATTGCTTATTTAAATCGTTT